>NW_024412406.1:4057861-4162120 GCF_014898765.1 Herpailurus yagouaroundi
TATATATATATATATATATATGTTGGCCTTGGCCAGTTGAAACCACCACAGCAATTAGAACTGTGTTGCAGTGTGAGTAGAATTTATATTGATAGCTTTAAAAATTTTTTAAGGTTTATTTTTGAGAGAGAGAGCGCACGCACATGCGTGAGAGCATGAGCAGGGGAGGGGCAGAGAGCGAAGGAGACACAGAATCTGAAGCTGGCTCCAGGCTCCCAGCTGTCCACACAGAGCCAGATGCAGGGTTCAAACTCATGCACTGGAAGATCATGCCTGAGCCGAAGTTGGAAATTCAACTGACTGAGCCACCCGGGCGCCCCTGATTTCTTAAAATACATACAGACTTTTATTTTCCAGTTATTGTGACAAAGACATAAAACGTCACTGACTATTAGTGACATTGACTTAATGCATAAGAGTCAGGAAGAAAATTTATCTTATCCACGGTGAATATTTCTATCATTACCAATATAAGTAAAACTCACACATCTTCCCTTGGGGCGGGACCATTCTCAGAAAACATTTTAACAGTGCCATATATTCTTGCAAGATATATGTTATAAGAAAAAAGGTACTATTCCAACATGGAAAAAGACTGGCCTGTGATTGTTAGGTCAAAAAAGACCATGATGCTCAAGATGGCCTTTTTTTTTTCTCTTGAACAAACCTCGTATTTCCCCTTCCTCTCTCTCCTTACCAGAGCTTTCATTCAGATGCACAATGTGACTACCAGGTAACAACCTACTTCAGTCTCTCTTTACCGCAGGGCCATCCTTCATTCTGTCACTGTCAGCATCACATTTTTAAATCCCCAAGTCAAATAATCTTCTCCTCAGGGGCCCACTCCTTTGTTATTGAGCCACTCAGCCTTTCTCATAATTTCTCAAACAATGTATTATTTTACTTTGTGTTTTGCTTCTTTTGAAACAATTTTACTTTTCATCGCATCAGGATGAACATTTCTTCATATCAGGATGAACATTTCCCCAAAAGAAAAACATCCCCACTCCCTGCTCCTTAAACACCAGTTACATTTTTTTCTGTCTTCTCCAGCAGACTAACTTCCTCAAGGACTGTTGGTCAACTTTGTATCCTCCTCTATGATCCAAACCCTGGCAGAGTACCCAACACATAGTATGCACTCAAGGAATGCTTGTTGAATAAATGATTGAATTGAATATTGTGCTGCATTTTGTGTACTACAGAATAAAATTTTGTCATAATATGGATTCAGTATTTGAATATTAAAATTTTCTTCCTACATGAGTTGGTATATTTTTCTCCCTGATTCAAAATGTGATATAGTTGTGAAACTATGCACATAATGATACTGAAATCATGGCAAATAAGAAGGAAGGAGGACAATTGCTCCTACCTTGAGTTAGATTCAAGTATAGATGATTATGTAGATTCTTTGATCTAATGACCATGCGAAGGGAAACTGACATGTAGTTTTTAAAGCAATTCAATAATTTTTGTAATGTTCAGAGGAGAAATTAGCCTCTTAAAAAGTAAAAAAGCATTACCTATCAAAACACAAACAACAACAACAAATTAGAAATATAAAACTTCAGTAAAGCATGACTGTTACCCCCGAGTGCTATTTAATAAATGCTGCCTAAGATCTTACTCATCAATTATCTTTGCTTTAGTCTCCATTGGTTCATTTCTTTATTTAATAAGCATGTATTAAAAGATAAAGTGGTAGAGAAGTGCCCGGGTGGCTCAGTTAAGCATGTGACTCTTGAATTCGGCTTAGGTCATGATTTCATGGTCATGAGGTTGTGTAATCGAGCCCAGCATCGGGCTCCACGCTGGGCACGGAACCTGCTTAGAATTCATTCTCTCTCTCTCTTCCTCCCCCTCTATCCTACCCCCATTAATGCACTTGCACACCTGTGCGCTTTCTCTCTCTCTCTCTCTCTCTCTCTCAAAAAAAAAAAAAAGTAAAATGGTAAGTTGATAAAAGCTTAGATTCAAGCTCTAATGACAGCCTAAATCTTCCATCCCACTTCCACCCTCTGATTTACAGTGAGAAGCAAGGTGTCATAATTCCAAAACATGAAGTATTTCTTAGAGCAGGATAGGAGCAGAAGGGAGAAAAGGAACTAGTCACTTGACTTGAGATCTTAGAGTAAGAATGTGAGTAATGAAGGGAGGGGGGGAAAGCCCAGGAGTTAAGATGAGAGAATGCTACAAATAACTAACCCATTTCATAAATGCTTGAAAATGCATGAATTAATTAAATCTGAATTTGAAGTTTCCACAAACATCACTTAGGGAAAAAAATAGCCAAAGTCACAAGAGTCGTATAGGATCAAGAAAAGTAGGGCGTTTTTCACTACCAAAGGCAAGAACTGACTTTCCAACCATTTGAATTGCCAAGCAATAGAGAAGATTCTAGGTAAAAAGTATTAGAGAAGACTCCAACAAAGACACTGAAAACTCAAACCAATTCACTCAAACCAATTCATCTTCTTCAAAGATAAATCTGTTCAATCCAACTTAGTATTCATTCAGTATTTTTAAATAATTGATGATGTGCCAATCACTACATTCATCATAGAGTATACAAACATTCATAGTAGACATAATTTTTGCCCTAACAAAGCTTACAGTAAAGTAATGGAAACACATAAATTGATCAGTTAACCAAAATAAATGTAAAATTACATTCTATTGCTATTAATTGAACATATAATCACACTTAGTGAAGGTCACCAGTAGTTTAACAGATAGAAATGCAGAAAGTGGGCTGAGTTAAATAAGGAAAACTTTTCATTTATTTAACAAAATTAGTTAAATGTCTACTATATGTCAGAAAAAGCAATGGAGAAAGAAAAAAGTGTGTAAATGTGTATAAGACATACCTCCCCATTGACGGATGAATGGATAAAGAAAATACACACACACACACACACACACACACACAGTGGAATATTATTCAGCCATAGAAATCAAGTAAATGTTGTCATTTGCAAAAATATGGATGGACTTTGAAGGCATTATGTTAAGTGAAATAAGTCAGACAAAGACAAATACTACTCTCTCACTTAAATGTGGGATGTAAAAAAACAAAACTCATAGATACAAAGACCATTTTGGTGGTTGCCACGGGAGGTGATAGGGGTGGGCAAAAATGGGTGAAGGTGGTCAAAAAGTACAAACTTCTAGTTATAAAATAAATGTCACGGGGATGTAATGTACAGCATGATGACTACAGTTCATAACACCTGTATTGCATATTTGAAAGTTGCTAAGAAAGTAGATCTTAAAAGTTCTCATCACAAGAAGAAAGTTTGTAACTAAGTGTGGTGATGGATGTTAACTAGATTTATTGTGGTGATAATTTTTCAAATATACAAATACAGAATCATTGTGTGGTATAACTGAAATTAATGTTATATGTGAATTCTATTTCAATTAAAAAAATTACAATCAGAAAAAGAAGACATAGTCCTGAGTCCTTCAAAAAGCATACGACTTAATAGGGAAAATAGGTATATAACCAAATAAATATCGACACACATACAATATGATGTAATAGAAAATATATATAATAGAGATAAGCCTTTGCACATATCTCCATTATATGCACATATAAAAAAGCAATCAGAACACAGAGAAGGAAATGATTATTTCTTTCTTTCCTTTTTTTTTAAGTGTGTGTTTATTTTTGAGAGAAAGAGACAGAGTGTGAGTGGGAGAGGGGCAGAGAGAGAGGGAGACACAGAATCGGAAGTAGGCTCCAGGCTCCAAGCTGTCAGCACAGAGCCTGATGTGACACTCCACCTCACAAGAGGTGAGATCATGACCTGAGCTGAGGTCGGATGCTTAACCAACTGAGTCACTCAGGCACCCTGGAAATGAGTATTTCTTTCAAATATTATTTAAACACTACTTTCAAATGTTTAAATTATTTGTAAGATAGTCCTGATATTAGCTTAGACCCTGTCAAAACTGGGCTATGTGCTTCTCTTATTCTCACCTTCGTCCTTCACTGTAACTTCAGTAAGTCCTTCCCACTAATCCAGTTTTGATATAGGCCTACAATCGCATCTCAAAACCCCCATCTGCTAACCCGCCATCGGAGACCAAACTCTAATCCTTGGTCCCACCAAAAATTTAACTCAGTTTACCCTTCACTAACTTGGCTATCCCGTTATATAAGTCCCCTCCCCCTGTACCCAGCAACTACTCTAGTCCTATATACTAAACGAAGGTCCCATAAATCTGTCCTCTCCTACTATAGTTAGCTTGTTAGAAATGCATGTTGAGTCCATCTATTAAATAAATATTTGTTTGAGCACCTATAGTAAACTGAGCTTGAGAAGTGGTACAAAGGTGAGCAAAATAAAACTCCTATCCTTCATATTCTGAGGAAACAGACACTCAAAAAGGATTAATTTCAGTACCCCATTAAAAGCAAATCACATTAATAAGATGCAGGCAGAGAAAGGAATGCCTGATTCAAATTAGAAGAGATGAGGAGACAGACCTTCAGGCAAAGAGGTGACCACAAGTTCCAGTTTGCCCTGAGAAATGCTGGGCTACACTTGTTATGTTGACATGCCTCTTTTCCCCAGGCTTTCATTTAAATTCCAGGTAGTTAACATATATGTTAATACAGACAATTTCCTCAGAACTGTGCCTGGAACATGGTAAGCATATTCTGTTCACATGTTTTGCTCAAGATTTATTCACAAAGAAATAGTTATTTGTTGAAAAATTTTATAACTGTTTTAAGTTAAAAGTTTGGTGACATAATGTTTATGGAAAATTTAAGACATGGCTTAAGAAGAAAAGAAAAGAAAAATTAGTTCCTACATGTAACAAATCTGCTCCTACATATAACAAAAGGATGAAATGGTAGATCCTCTTTTAAATGTCAGAAGTTTTTTTTTCCTCATTTTATTAACATACTCTACTCAAAAGAAAAAGTTTTAAGGAATAACAAGAAGAGAATTTCATTAGAATGATATCTTCATAATTACATACAGCAGAATTATCTCTAGCCCACTAGTAAGAGCCACAAGAAGACGACAGAATGTACCTACCATGTATGTATCATGACTAGCACATCATGACTTGTCCAAATTTCGCTTAAATTTTGCAAGTTTTTAAATACTGCGTTATTTTCTTCAGGTTATTTCCTATCTTTTAAAGCAATTAAATAACAAAAATACACATATTCGTATTTAAAGTAGTTGCTGGAGAAATTATAAATTAAATTCAAATGCACATGTAACATTGGACACTGTTGGGGCCCCATACCACACTCCCTAGGCCAGCTCTACCTTCAGTTGTAGCTGTAATGGACAGTTCTTGCATATACCGTATGCTTCCCTCCCCAAGTTCCCAGGGCATCTTACTCTAAAGGCACAGTCCTTAAGTGCAGCAGGTACACATCTCTAGGAGCAAACTTCAGTCAGTGAGAGATAAGTGTCAGTGGATAGATGTCCCAGTCTCACATTCATTGGAGGGACAGCTCTGAGGTTTATTCTACATGGTTTCCCACAAGATTCCTAGCAAGATTGAACTCACTTGCCTAGAGTTATAACTAGTTCAAGAACCCACTTTTAACTCGCTTCCCCTCATCCTTGCTTTCCTCTCCACTGCATTCTCTCTTTACCTCAGCATTCTGGGAACACCACACAAATAAGTGATCTGTGCCTAAATCAAAATCTAAGAATTTGCTCTTGGGAGACCCAAACTATGACAAGAATCCTATTATACTAAAACTTTAATCTGATCATCTTTGTAATAAATTTTTGATAAGTTGAGTGGATAATTACATCAGTTGGTCGACACGCTAATAATCCTAATCTGTTTTTAATTTCATGACTTCTTTCTGTTATCATGAGAACTGTGCTGCTCATATGAAAATAATTGCATGTGTCTTAATATTTCTATTACCATACCTAACTCTTTTCATTATTAGAAAGAAAATAATCTTTTGTAACATCTACTCACACGTTCTATTATAGAAAAGGGGGTAATATTAATGATACCGCAATAATTTTCAAATTTGAAAGAAAATGTATCTCAACAAAAGAATTACAGCTTCTTCACATTTGCATGGCCCTACCTCTCAATCAATACAGCTCACACAATACTTTGCTCAAGATTTATTCAACAAAATAGATATTTTTTGAAAAGTATTGTTCACTTTCTTTCCCTGTCAGAATGTCTGTTGACACACTAGTGAATTGTTTATAAAATGAACGCTGAATCTTCCTTTCAGCTGACAGGTCCCTGTGGTTTGCTGTTTATTAGTTTTGTTTGTTGTGATTCAAAATGCAGGATCTATTTTTCCCCAGTGTTGCTGTCTTTTTTTTTTCTTTTCTTTTCTTAGTGAAGTAGAAGAAGATAAACAGAATGTTCTTATTTACAAGTAACTACTCAGATGTCTTTCAAACCCACTTTGAATTTCCATTAAGCTCTCCTTTCACGTATCAAATCTTAAAAATGTAAAAGAATCTAATGCAAAACTTGAGAATTTTTTTTTTAGCTCTTTGTGTTTGAGTTGTAAAATATAGAAATTTATTTCCAGGGTCAGAAAAGTCATGTCATTGAAATCTCTTTAAACTGTTGGCATTGAAATGTGAGCAAGACGAATGGTATACTCAAAGCAATTATTTTTAGAAAGAGGCAAATTTTTGTCATTCATCTCCTTACCCATCTATCCATTCATCAAATTTGTATTAAATACCTAATATGCCGGGCACTGAGCTGGGTGCCAGAAATAGCAGAAATGAATATCTCAGTCCCTGACTTGAATAAGTTCAATCGACCTGAGTAAACAAACATGTAAAAGATGATTGAATTTTAATGTGACAGGTGGTATAATAGAGGTATTTTCTGGAGGCTGAGGGAATGTGGGAGCATAGAGTAGAATTTAATTCTCTCAGAAAAACTTCACTGAGGTTATACTTTAGATGAGTCTTGAAGGATGAGTTAGGCAGACAAGAGAAGGTGGACATTTAAGGCACATGCAAAGACAGTAATAAATAACGATTTTCATATTGTATTTTGTTTAGATTTTCTTGGAGAATCCAAATTCTTTGTCCTCTGCAGTACAGAAGTGAATAGGAAATAATCCATGCTGGCCAAGAAGGCAAAGGTATGCCTTGAAGGAATTTGGATTTTATGTCATAGGTAACTGGAATTCTAAATTTGACCATTTTAGCAATTTGTGTGTTTTAGGACCTGTGTTGGATCTTAAGTCACTGTGGAGAATGGACGATGGGAAGCATCATTGGAGGGGAGAGAAGATGTGAGAATAGTTAGGCTCCCGCTCATCTTCCCATTATGGCTGCTATAAATGTTACCACATGAGAAGGCTTCCCTGACTATCTCCCTGGTATAGTGACTGCCTCATAATATGATTTTAAGAATAGATAGATAGATAGATAGATAGATAAAAAGAAATATGATAAGGGGTGCAAAAGGTAATAAAGATTTGAAAAGCGGTGATCAGAATGGAATACAATAAGAAGACATTCAGAAAATATTTTCAATATAAAATCAAAATGATTTGGTGATAAATTTAAAGAAAGTTACGATCATTTTGATATTTTTTAAAGTGAAAGTTAAAAGTTTAAAAATGGGGGTGGGTGGGGAGGGAACTGAAAAGACCTTGGATCTACTAGTTGGGAAACTGGTTTGATGATACTGCTGTTAACTGACAGAAGTAGTAGATTCAGAGGTTGTTGTTGGATGCATTGTGCATGTTGTAGGGAGTAAATAGGGAGTGCCTTTGCATAGAGAAGGCTATAGATAAGGTTAGTTTGTAACATGGCGAGTTTTAGATACCTTCCAAGATATTCAGGCAGACATATCCAGTGAAACAGCTGGCAATAAGATAGATAGATAGGTAGATAGAGAGATAGATAGATAGATAGATAGATAGGTAGATAGAGAGATAGATAGATAGATAGATAGATAGATAGATAGATAGACGATAGATAGGGATAGATAGATGCATAGAGATAGAGATAAATACTTTAGGAAACAGATCTGAGCAGGGTATACAGGATAGTAGCTATTAGTGTTTTCTAGTGATGAATCTGTTTCTAGATGAATCTGTTGTGGATAAGTTTTCCCCAAAAAAGATATAGAGTAAAAAGAATCAAAGGGCATAAGAAGATCTAACAATACAGGACAATAAAAAAACTAGGAAAAGAGCAAAAATTGGGAGTTCAAAAAAAAGTTCTATAGAAAATGTTGTCAAATGTGACAAATGTTAAAGAGATCAAGCAAGGTAAGAAAAACGTGCAATATACAGTTTCTAAATCCATATACTATTTTAGCTGTGGCAATTGATAAATTATGTAAAAATATTCATGTTTTCATTCATTCATTCAAGTGAAAACTAAAAATTCTAAAAGTTAATGACATTAAACACAAAATGTTTCCAATGCTACTATAGACATGGTAATAGGTCATAATAA
Source organism: Herpailurus yagouaroundi (assembly GCF_014898765.1). Taxonomy (NCBI): domain Eukaryota; kingdom Metazoa; phylum Chordata; class Mammalia; order Carnivora; family Felidae; genus Herpailurus; species Herpailurus yagouaroundi. Next base: position 4,066,315 of record NW_024412406.1, read on the forward strand.
AGTCATAGCTCCTGTAAGTTGAGACGATAATGTTTTGAATAGAGAAAATGAAATTCGAATGGTGAATTGGCCACTGTTCATATACTTATATATCCCTTTTTTCTTAAACAGACGACCTTTAGTGTGTATTTCTGGTCATTTTATGTAATGTACAAAGTCTCAGAATTATCCCCGAGCATATAGTGATAAATGACTTAGAACTTCAAAGAGAAGCAAGGTTCTTCTACTCTCAAAGGTAATAATCATCTAGCATTCTGTTAGCTAGAATTAATTTTTGTCTGACTAAGGAAGCAGAAATGTAGTGAATAACAAGGCCCTTTGCCTAGGATATATGTACTTATACATGTATGTATAAGACATAAAAACAAAATATTTATTAGAATATATTTTTATATATTAGAATTATATAATATGTATACTAAAAGATAATTATGTAAGCTGAAAGCTGCTTTTATATTTCAAATATATATTATATTCAGCAGTATTTCCTTTTAAAAAACTATATAAATAAAAAATGTTTATCTATAGAAAAGAAATATAGAACCCCAGTGAAATAATTTGTTAATAAAATATTATATTATGCATAGGCATTATAAAAATTGGAAATATTCTCTTGAAGGAAAATATTACCCCTGTTATAACATAAAAATAATATATAATGTTACATGCAACAACTATTTTAAGTATATTTATACAAAACCAAGTTTTACTGTTCTATCTTTATATTTGCATCACTTATGATACTGTAGGCCTCAAGTATGTCATACTTCATAATGACAGTGATCATACCAATAATATAAACCAAGTAACCCATACTGCTCTGTCTCTATCAGGATCTTACTATTACCTAAGAAAAAATTGTAATTAGTATTCATTAAGCACTTAACATGGAATGTATTCTATGCTAAATGTCAATCCTTTGTCATCTCAATTAGTAGTTTGAACGATTGTACTCTTGAGGTAACTGTGGTGAAGTGAAGTATTTGGTTAAAGTGACTAGTAAGTGGTAGAGCTGGTTTGAAACAAGTCTTTTTAAGTTTGTGTTCTTCAACACTACACTGAAATCAGTAAACTCAAAAGATACTTAACCAATCCATCTCTCTTTAAAAAATGAGTCAATGCTTTCACTTCCAACTTAAGATGAAGGCTGGAAACATGTGTTTGCTTTTTATCCACCTTTCCAATTACTCTTGAAAGATTCTGAAGTACAAAATAAATAATTTCATGCCAGAAAAAAGAGTGAGAGGTGCATTACATTATAAAAGAGATTCCAACAAACTTTTCAAAGATGAAGTTGTATGTGAACAGACTGACAAAGGAAAAACTACAGGGGAAAAAACTATAGGCTAGAATATGCCATAAAAATACTGCTGACTCGGTGTGAAAACATTCACTTGAAAGTAACCTGGGGAGGATTTGGGCTTAAAGTCAACTGATGTAACAAAGCACCAAAGTGAGAAATAAGACTGAAAACAGGGAGATTCATTAAAAATATTACATAAAATAAATTTACCAGTCAGCAACCTAACTTCCCTTCCAGAACCTCTCCACAGACAGCCAGACTTTACCCCAGTCATGACACCAGATAGTATACTTTAAAACTATTGAAATAATTCGTTTGAAGAAAGCGAAAGTGGGACTCTAAAGTAAGCTTCAGAGGCAGAAGACCACCGTGATTAAGTCTCTGTTGTTTTAATCCAGACATTCTAATTTGAATCCTAACATGGCCACTTACTAGTTTTGTAATCTTGAGACTATTGCCTAACTTGTCAGTTGCACAAGTTTCTTATCTGTAAAATGGGTACAATAAGAATATCTCAGAGCTATTGCAAGAATTCAATGAATATATACATATAGAAATAAAATATATTTTTAGACCAAGGCATAGACATAGATAGAGATACAGTGCTAAGAATGTTTCTGGCACAAATTAAACACTTTTTCCATCTTTCCTAGATCATTCCCACTGACTTACAAACATATAAATTCTCTCATCCTAATGAAACAAATTAAAACAAAAGCCTTTCTCAACCACACATCCCTCTAATTACAGATCTTTTTTCCAGTCCCCTTTAGAGCTAACCTCCACAAAATTGACAATACAGTAGTGGTATACATCCCGACCCTCACGGGATGCCTGAAGCCGCAGATAATACCGAGCTCTCTGTATATAGTTTTTTCCTATATGTAGATACCTATGATAAAGTTATTTATAAGTTAGGCACAGTAAGAGATTAACAAAAACCAAAAATAAAATACCACAATTATTAACAACATGCTACGTGAATGTGGTCTCTCTCTCTCTCAACATATCTTAACCAACTGTACTCACCCTTCTTGTGATGATGTGACACGATAAAATGCCTGTGTGATCAGATGAAGTGAGGGGAATGATGTAGGGGTGGTGACGTAGATGTCGATGACTACTGACGTTCAGATAATCTGTCAGGAGTAGGAGCACCTGTTTCGCCACTGCCTTTGACTTTGTGTAACTGAAGCTGTGGAAAGCAAAACCACGGCTAAGGACTGCGTTGTCTCTGACTCCCTTGTGCCTATTCCCTCTCCACCTGATTCCAAGCTAATTTTTGCCCCAACCTGTACTCTCAGAATAATGTCTGAAAAGTAACAGGTAAGATAAAAATGACTTTTCATATTAAACAATCAATACTTTATTAAGCTGGTAAAGCAAAGAATAGAGATCTGATCATATTATCTAGTTAAGATCACTAACAGAACAACAATTTAAAAAGATTTCCTCTGGTGCTTGCTTCAGCAGCACACATACTAAAAACTGGAACCATGCAGGGAAGATTAGCATAGCTCCTGTACAAGGATGATGTGCAAATTTGTGAAGCGTTCCCATTTTTTTAATTTAAAAATAAAAAAATTAAAAATTAAAATAGAATAAAAAGATTTCCTCTGACCCACGGACCAGGATTAGGACAGAAGAGGTTAGTGATCTTTGCTTTTCATCACAAACTTCCGACGTACTTAATTGGTACCCATATGATTTGAGAAAGTAATTTAAATTTATAACAGCACAAGTCGTTCACTTTCTGCTATTTGTTAGCTACAGAAGCTTCATATTTCCACACAGGAACCTATGAGCTACCTTTCAAAAGACAGTCGCTTTTATTGTCTTTTTTATTTTTCAAAAGACAGTCGCTGGTCTTTTTTATTTTTCAAAGTATAGACTTCAGGAATGCCTGGGTGGTTCAGTCAGTTAAGGGTGGGACGTTGGCTCAGGTCATGATCTCACAGTTTGTGGGTTTGTGGGTTCATGGGCTCGAGCCAGGCATCGGGCTGTCTGCTGTCAGCACAGACCCTGCTTCAGATCTTAAGAATCCTGTCTCCCTCTGTCTCTCTGCCCCTTCCCTATGTGCGCGTGCGTGTGTGTGCGTGCGTGTATGTACGTGTGCGTGCACGTACGCGCGCCCACTCTCTCTCAAAAATAAATATTTAAAAAATATAATAAAAATAAAACTATATACTTCAATTATAATTGGATACTTTTATTCAGGGGAACACTTTTTGAATGTTTGGGGACCTGATTTTTGCATAAAGGTCCTGAACAAAGCAACAACCACAGCATTCCAAACTTATGCAATTCCCAGTGACATAATCAGTACATTTAAAAATCATTACATTAATGATATAAAAAACACACAAGAACTTTGCAATAACCATAATAACCAACATTAGCCAATGGACACCCTGTGGCAGGACATGGATCAGAAAATGACCAGAATGGGATATTGCACAGGCTGTCTGTTTTTTTGCAGCCAAACACACTGCAGGTAAAGGAGAGCAAGTGAGAGCCCCACCTGCCTGTTTCAGTCAGCTGAAGTACAGGAAAAGATTGATTAACTCACATGTATGACCCAGGAACAGAGAGTTCCTGTAGCCTGAATTAAACACATACATGCGTGGTTACACACACACACACACACACACACACACACACACACACACCACATACCCTCCTACATACTTTTTATCTGAAATGATTTCATGTCTTTTCAAGTTGAGACAGAATCAAAAAGGATCCAACACAGGATCTATGTCAAAAACTTCTAGTACATAGAAGGAAGAAACAAGAATAAAAAAGCAAATGAAGAAAATTTGCTATGGAGAAACTGAAAATTGAGACAAAGGATTTTCCCGATCATATAAAAAAAAATATATCTTTATTTTAAAAGACCTCAAAGCAGTAGGAGCTCAGCAAAGAATGACAGAAAGATGATATATGAGCTGGAATGAAGAGTGAACCTGTACACTACAGTTCGAATTGATCATGTCTAGATTTTTTTTTCAACTTCCATCCTCAACACAAAGAACTCTGGACAAGTCTCCTGCTCCATGGAACAGATTCCATAAAATGGCTTTCACTCCCTCATTTTACTTCCTGTAAAATATATAAGAAATAAAATCATAGTTCTCATTTTGTAATCATACCACAAAAGGTTTGAGCCAGCAATTTACACAAACCTGTATTTTTCTTGTCTGCAAAACTGCTGATGAGAACATTTTTACCTTGTCTAGACAGCCTTAGATGATATGATGATCAGCACTGGGTTATTTTAACCTTGACTCTAATTTGGAAGACAGGAATCCATGAGGAGTAAGATCAGTTTTCAGTGCCCATTCCAACCAATCATGTTACTTTAGAGTTTTGTAAAAATAGTGTAGCAGTGTGTGCTCTTAGAGCAAGAGAGACAATAAACAAAGCTAGAGTTAGCTCACAATGTGACATTACTGTTTCTCTTGCCTGTTAGCTGGAGTGCTTACTTTGAGGTGGGGGGATGAGCCCCCAAGTTGTCCTAGACACCAAGAGAAAAAGCTTAAGACCCTGCTTCTGGACTTTGTGGTCTAGAAGAGAGAAGACAATAAGCATTCACCCACTCACCTTTAGACAGCTGCCTCAGAACCTCCTTCCTACAGGCAGTGCTGAGCTCGATGTGCAGTATTTTGAGATTTAAGTATCTGGTGTCAAGTATTTCTAAATCCTCCAGGAAATTGAAAACGGACTGCAGCGATTTATTTCTACTTTTCTGGGGGAGAGGTGCTAAAACCAAAACATGAATATTGACAAGAGAAGAGATCTTAAATGTAAACACATTAGCCTAAATATGTAAAGGATAAGACTCCTAGATGAAACACCCATTTTAAGCATCTTTGGGGAAATTACCTTCTCTCCATAGCAATATCTCTATTATCTCCTCAAATTTCTAGAAAATAGTCACATGAAAATGTGATTCCTCGATGGCTTTTTGATGAAACAGTGGTGGCCCTAACCCAGAAATTCCTTACTCTCATGATGCCCTATCATCATCTGTCCCTATACTCACTCCTTTGGTCAGCAAAAAGTGGGCAGAAAGAATTACAAAACTAAGTGCAAAGTAGAGAAAATTGTTTATATATTTAATAATAGCAAAAAATGATATGAATCAAAATGATGAATTCTACTGGACAAGGTACAAGCACATGCTAATACCAATAAAAATACTAGGTTTTTTTTTCTCCCACATTCTTTCTTACTTATGTCAAACAGCAAAATAATAATCATAGCAAATTTTAATGAAGGTGAGATATAAAGAAAAATATTTTCAAAAATAACGTAGACAGTGATATCTTAACAAAGTTTATTTTAAAAGAATAAAGATGGATCTGATAGATATTTGGCTAATGTAATATATTGCAATATGCACATTCCACAGTAGATTATCTAGATTTTGCTCTGGATTTATTCCATGAACATTCACAATAGACCAGATTGAGTGCCTATGCAATTTAGGTAGAAGAAAAATATAGATTAGAAGTAACAATTGACATAAGGTAATTTACACATGTGCATTTCATTATATTTTTGTACTGTGTGTTTCTGATATTTATATAAACTAAAACAAACAAAAAAACCCCACTCAGTTCTATCTAAAAAAGCATAGGCGAAGGATAGCTCCCTGGGGGAAAGTGGAATATGACACAGATTACCATTCCTTAAGCTCAACAACTATTTATTTAGTTGTGATTTTTAAAAGTAGGATAAGAATCCATTAACTCCTGTTCCTTCTGGGAAAAAACATCTGATAACTACAGATAAGAAATGTTAATTTTCGTGCTCTAAGCATAAACCAGTGCAAAGATACAGGTCCTGTTTGGTTTTTAAATGCCATTTAAATGTGCCTTTGCATCTGAAATTTCTGCTTAAAATTTATCAACAATGTTGAATGATAAAATAGTAAGGAATAATTTATATTTCATGATCTAAGAAATAATGTCCCCAAAATGAAATTTTGCAACATTTTAATACATGGAAATTTTGGGTATAGTATTTTGTTGGGAAAAAAATAAAAACAAAAACTGATTGGGAATTAAAGGTTTAAAGACTCTATTTAGCTGGGGCCTCTGGGTAGCTCAGTCGGCTAAGTGTCCCACTCTTGGCTTCCGGTCATGATCTAATGGCTCGTAGGTTTGAGCCCCGCATCAGGCTCTGTGCTGACAGCTCAGAGCCTGGAGCCTGCTTCAGATTCTGTGTCTCCCTCTCTCTGCCCCTCCCCCACTTATGCAAGTGATTTCTCTCTCTCTCTCTCTCTCTCTCTCTCTCTCTCAAAAATAAACATTAAAAAAAACTAAAATAAAAAGGCCTCTATTGAACAAATATTTTTATTTGATATTACATGAAATGTCTGTCTAATACTATATAACACAGCAGATTAAGGGTAGAAGTCAGATAAATTATTCATTTTTTTCTATTTCAAGTGTGGGAATACTGGGAGTTCTATATCTGGTAATACTGTATTCCATATGTTTCAATATTAAACACATATACACCAACATGACCTTTAGGCCATAATATGAAGTGAACCAAATTTATATTTCTCTTCCTAGTTGTTTAATGTATCTTCCCCCCTTCTTTTGGAAAATTTATTTCAGGAAAAGCCAAGAGTACCTGTATGAAATTATTATGTTACTTTTCCCAGAGGAATGCCCATTTTTTGTTATCTCTACTTAAAGAATAAAAATTAACTGAACTTGGGGCGCCTGGGTGGCACAGTCGGTTAAGCGTCCGACTTCAGCCAGGTCCGTGAGTTCGAGCCCCGCGTCAGGCTCTGGGCTGATGGCTCGGAGCCTGGAGCCTGTTTCCGATTCTGTGTCTCCCTCTCTCTCTGCCCCTCCCCCGTTCATGCTCTGTCTCTCTCTGTCCCAAAAATAAATAAAAACGTTGAAAAAAAAATTAAAAAAAAAAAATTTAACTGAACTTGAGTAATCAGAGGTATCATGTATATAGTACAAAGGGCATGGGCTTTGGAGTAAGACAATGTATGTTTGCACCCCTTACTTAGCTATGCAAACTTAAGTAAGGCATTTAACTCCTCTGAACCACAATTTCCTATTATGTACCTAGATTATGATACCATTTCCTATTATGTACCTAGATTATGATACCATTCTTTTAGTATCACAGGCAAGATTAGCTGGGAAACAAAGCACTTAGCACAGAGCCTAGCACTCGGTGGGGGACAGCTGCCTAGCTATTTATAAGTGTATATGTGTGCATATATGTAATAAGAAAAATCAAAGGATTTTCTCTACCTTTCTTCTTCTCCCCCTTCCCCTCTTCCTCTCTCCCCCACCTCACTTCCTTCTTTTCTGCAACAGGTAAATCTATATGAGCCATAAAAGAAAAGGTATTGTGTGAAAGTATCTCCTTTTTCCCTTCAACTATAGGACAGCTGTGGTTTTAAAAGCCATGGCCTTATGAACTAGCTCCCTGTATCCTCCAGGAAGGTAAACATACTTGTTTTGTTAACAACTGGTCTTTTTCAATGCCTCACCAAGTTCTGTTATGGGGCAGGGGGAGGGGGGAAAGAAAAATTGAGCTTTGGCTTAGATGGGGTTAAGAAGGGGATATTAAGAGGATACTAGATTTCAGACCCCAGGAATGATTGACTTTCCTAAAAGGAATTGCAGAGTATGATGGTTGGTCCGAAAATTTTGCAGTGAAAGATTCTGGGGGGAGGAAGACTTCTTTAAGGGACACTATTCAAATGCTTAGGACCCATAATGTTTCCAGAAAACTGATGCAGCTGGTCATTTCATGAATCATTTAAGTGAGAACACTTGGTAGCCACATAGAGCTATTTCTGCCAACTCAATTCGTGAATAGGAATATTTCCCTGACTTTATACAGAAGCTTCTTCTGTCATCTGCCCATTAACCATAACGATGAATATGAGACTTCCCATTCTATATCATTCAGGTACTCAATGCAGACATCTCCCAGCAACTCTTGAGAATTTAAAATACCAACAAAGGTCACAAGACTCCCAACTAAATTCAGAGGAGAAACTCCTGAATCTACATTTTAAGATAGGATTGGGCACAATAGGACACTGGAGAGTGAACACCCTTTATGTATGTATGTATGTATGTATGTATGTATGTATGTATGTATGTATTGCGAGCACGAGCAGGGGAGGAGCAGAGAGAGAGGCAGAAAAAGAATCCCAGTGCAGGGCTGAACTCACAAACTATGAGACCATGACCTGAGCTGAAACCAAGAGTTAGATGCTCAACTGACTGAGCCATCCAGGCATCCCAAACACCCATTTTTTTTTTTTAATTTTTTTAAACGTTATTTTTGAGACAGAGAGAGACAGAGCATGAATGGGGGAGGGTCAGAGAGAGAGGGAGACACAGAATCCAAAACAGGCTCCAGGCTCTGAGCTGTCCGCACAGAGCCCGACGTGGGGCTCGAACTCACAGACCGCGAGATCATGACCCGAGCCGAAGTCGGACGCTCAACCGACTGAGCCACCCAGGCGCCCCCAAACACCCATTTTTAATACATACCTTATAATAGCTAACATCTATTTAGCTCCATGTGCCATGTACTGAGCTAATTAATTACATGAACTGATTGTAATTCTGTGGGGTAAGCATTACACTCTTCTGTATTTTACAGATGACAAAACAGAAGCCTAATTCGTTCAGTAAACTGCAAGTGCTTCTCTTGTGTCAGCAAATGACAGAGTCAAAACTCTATTCCAGGTGAGTCTGATCCCAATGCCCATGCATTTAACCACTATTAATGGATTAAAAGAGACTATTACTCCAGAAAGCCAAAAGTGGAAAAGGGACGAAGGTGGGGAAATGGAGAAGTGGGAAGTGGTACTTACCTTTCCTGAACTCAAACCAGTTAGACAGTTGTTAACCAAGAAGTGGATTCTCTTGTATGATATAAACGAATGTAATTCTCTTGTTAAAAAAGCAGGACTGGACACATATACTTCTGGCAGGATTGGTGTGAGTGTATTTCCCAAATGCACTCTTTTCATTTAGTTGCTTGGTAGGCAATTCCTGCTTTAGCTGCTGTGTTCTCCAAACCACAGATGCACATATGTAGATCTCCATGAGTTTCTTGTGAAGTGCCTCTTCAGAGATTTGAGACAAGGAGATAATCCCCCACCGTAAAATGCACACACACACTCTTGACCCTGGGGAGTGGGAAGAACACAGAGCGTACCCACTTTGAAGAATCTACCTCCCACCACCCAGCTTCTCCGACTTGAATACCTTTATTTCTTTTGATGGGTGAGGGACAAAGTTTCCAATACCAGTCTCAAGCTATCTCCTTTGTAAGTCGTATGTCAGTAGTTTTCCTCAGTTCATTGTATACAGGGAATAGGTAGAATCTCTCCTCAGAGATCTGGCCAAACCTGAGATCATAACAGTTCTATGTTTACAACTATCCCAGAACAAAAAGAAACTTTAAACTCTTTTATTCAACAATAAATCCATCTTCTCATCTCTAAACCTTCATAAGCTTCACTTTTTCGTTGCTGGCTATACAACAGTAGATCTGTGATGAGGGTAATGACTTCCATTGTAAAGCTATGCAAATGAATTCCAAGTGTGCTGTCAAATGATGAAAGGAAAAATGATGATAATTTTATTCTACTTGTTCTAGAGTAAACATTGGTAAACTAATTACACGATACACCTCCACTGAATATCTATGAATGGAGCAAGAGTCTCTGATTACCGGTTTTGTCTTTATTTCTATTTGATAAATTACATTTAATTATAGTGTAATTAGATAACACCTTTAGCATTAAAAAAAATAAGCCATGTAATAAGGTATAATTTCTGAAAACAGCATAAATTCTAAAGATTGTAAATAAAGAGACCACATGATAACTGTGAATTCATCAGAACATTTTGGTTTATATATTTTTAAAAAATATTGCTTTGCATAATATGGAACTTTATTCAGTGTCAATTCTAGAATTCTTCATGAAAAAGCAACTGAAGAAACCAGTCTTACATGCAAATGCATTTTATAAGAGGTAAAATTTACCTAGCTAGAAATGAAGCCTTGAAAATTGAAAAAAATAACCCACCAAATTCTCCTCTAATTGACGCTACTAGTTAAATCAAGTAATTAACTAATTAATCACAATTAAACAGTGAATTTCTTTTTTCTTTTCAACGTTTATTTATTTTTGGGACAGAGAGAGACAGGGCGTGAATGGGGGAGGGGCAGAGAGAGAGGGAGACACAGAATCGGAAACAGGCTCCAGGCTCTGAGCCATCAGCCCAGAGCCGGACGCGGGGCTCGAACTCACGGACCGCAAGATCGTGACCTGGCTGAAGTCGGACGCTTAACCGACTGCGCCACCCAGGCGCCCCTAAACAGTGAATTTCAAAGTCTCTCCTAGTTGACATTTACCAGAAATTATTTACTTTTCTCTCTTCAGTCACCTCCCAACAACCACTGTTTTCCTGCATTTCACATCGAAATCAGCAGGGTGAGATATCTGGAAACCACTTTCAGCCGGGTCCTTTTGTCCAAGGATGTATTTCAATATGTCCTTGTGATGAAAATACAAGAAAATGACAGTGGCTGCTTTCATAACTCACTTCCCTATTCTGTTATGTAAATGCCAGCAGACATGGCTATTGGCAGTAACAGTAGTGAGTCCAAATCTGCTGACTACCAGATTAGAGGCAAAGGGACAGAGGAGGGAAGGGCATTTTGGTACCTTTCATCCAACTACTCAAGTATACTATTCCTACCTGTTATCTATTTGGAAGAAAATATTTACCGCATGCCACAGTGACATTTGGGGGACAAAGATAAAACTTCCAGAATACATCAGAAATTATACCTTCTATAGCAAGTTTTGGCATGAAAGTTCTAACATTGTTCTTTTTGATCACTCTCTAGTTATAAATTCCTCTTTGCATGCAACTTATAAAAAGCATCTATACTATATTTTCTCCCTTCAATTTTATTCTAGGGTGATCAGAGTCTCTACTAAAAATGATATTTAAAATCGATTTACCACAGCCATCTGGAATACTTGCCTCATTAAGTGAAGATTCTGGATCATGGTCTCTATCTCCATTCCAACTCCCACGTTTGTCTTAGATGATTCCAAATCAATGTTGATGACCCAAACTACACACCAGTCTTTCATTACTACCTTGTGGCCTCCAAGATCACCAGTTTATCTCATCTAACATCTCCTTAGGCATACTCTGGACATTTCCACCTACAAAACTTCCCCAGCTTTGGAATACTAAATTCAGACATACCTTCCCTAAGTACATCTTCCTACCCTTCCATCTTGTTTCCTGAGCCATTTCTGCTCCATTGGTTTTCCTACCACATTGGGACCATTAATCCATCCACCCCTCTATTTATTTCTATTATAGCAGCTCCCCTTTTCACAATATTGTTCCTGCATAAAGAAAATGATATCATGTGGCAGTAGTTCCTATTCAGACAAGACACTGAGGTAAGCATTTCTGGCTAGAGAAGTGGCCAAGGAAAAAGAGAAAATGAGAAGAGTAAGGACAAAAAGTACACTTAACTGCCCTTTTCCCCCAACCAACTGGTGTTGGACTTCTTTATCAACAGGCCATCAGAGAAAAAAGAAATGAAGACAAGACACCTTTAGATGATGAGAAACATTCATAAAAAGAATTTTGAGCTTTGGACTAATGGAATATTTGCTCCTAGAGACTATGTTAAAATACAAGATTTGGTTATCTTTGTCAAAGTTGTGCTTCTACCCTCAGCGGAAATGGGAGGTCCACCTCAAATGAGTTCAGAACTAAAAAAATTCAGATACACTTTTGCACTTTAAGTCATCGTATGTAATTCCAATCTATGAATTAGTGTTCGTGGTCCATTAGGTTAGTCATTCTTTTGCTAATACATTGAATGCAATTTTCCTGTTGTCCTTTAGTTATATCTCTCACAACATCCTAATCCAGGATGCATCCAGCCAACCATCTATCTCCCCTGTGCAAGCTATGGGGCTAAGAGGAAAATTCACACATACAAGGAGATTAAAACCATTAAAAACTAAATTAGGACATCAATCCTGCTTAGAAATACTGCTAGTTTTCTCTTGTTGACTGTTTCGCCTCCTTACCATTTCTTTTTCTCCCGAGATTATCTCACTGTTTATCTATATATGTCGAAGAGAATGTGGAAGCCTTCAAAGATAACCAACTCAACTTTGCACTACCATACCCATAAGCCTACCTAAAATGTCTCCCTTCCTTTCTACTTTCTCTCTCATTATCATACATCTACTTTCTCTCTCACTATTATAGGAGATATGCAGAGGATGTGTCTGCTGGTTGACTCTCCAGCTGGATCCAGGAAATTCGAGGCTCATTACCTCCTCTCCTGATCTTGGAATGTACATTCTACATTCTGCCCACTGTTCTCACACTAGGAGCCATTTCAAGGATGCAGCATTAAGAGAACACTGTATTACTGAGACCATCTGGACTGTATACATGATTGAACCCCCTTAAGGCCTCTACATAAACTTTTAAGATCTTTGGTGGGCAGATGTAGAGATCTACTTATTTTGTAGTTACTCAAGACAAACCTTGTATGTAAATTCCCTTGCTTACTAACACTGCCATCTACCAATCTGGAGTGGCCTGTCTCTTTCTTTGGTCTTCTTGCCCTAAGGTGTACAATGTCCAGATTTGAATTTCATCCAGGGAACTCCTGAGGTTGCAAACCAACAGGTATCTCCATTCCTTAAGAAAAGGAATACTTCCTTGATTTCAAACCTAGCTTCTCCTTCTCTTCATAGGCGATCCTCTTTAAGGAGTTTTCTATTTTTAATCGTCTTCAGGGCACCTGGGCGGCTCAGTCAATTAAGCATCCGACTTGGGCTCAGGTCATGAATTCGTGGTTCATGAGTTCAAACTCCGTTTTGGGCTCTGCACTAACAGCTCAGAGCCTGGAATCTGCTTCAGATTCTGTGTCTCCTCTCTCTCCGTTCCCCTCTCTCTCAAAAATAAATAAAGATTTTAAAAAATAGTCTTCAGTACTTTTCTTTCTCTCTTGTATCTGCTTTAACCTAAAAATCTGTCACATCACACAATTGATTAACAGCTTCCCTGTGTTCTGCAACTTCAGAGACCAGGTCTAAGGCAACTAAGAAAAGTATCACCTATTTTGTTCCCTGTAGGAAAACTCTACATAACCATCCAAGGAAAACACTACAACTTGATGAGCATGGAAAGGAGAGGGAGGCCCAGTATATGTACATCTTGTACAATGAAAGCCTCTTCTCTCTTCATCCTTCCACTCTCCATGCCTCCAACTCCTCCTCATTCTCCAACCACCACAAAACGTTCTTTGTGCTGTTAGAAGGCCCTCCTTACTGTCTTCTTCACTGTGTTACAGTTCTTCTCTTTTGCATATCCTAATGCAATGGAAAAGTAGCCTTCACAGTTGACAAACTTCCAACCTCAGACTTAGAGGGCCAAGCTGTAATTTTAGGCTAGGCTTTTAACTACCCCAAAATGGGAACATTATCTTAAAACCATGTTAGATGGTGAATTTCACCTAATCATAGATCAAATACAATTTAAGTCACATGATTATAACCCTTACACATTCCACTATAGAGATCAACTTTCGTAAGGTCACCACCAACATTCATGTTATCTCAGTCCAGAAGGAACTTTTATTATTACTACCTTACTTGACTTCACAAAGGTTTTTGATATGGTTTATTACCCATTCTTATATACTCATCACTTTATAAGCAAACAAAACACTTCAATCCTGTGACCATAAGACCACATTCTCTCCTGATTTTCTCCTCTGTCTTAGGCTACTCTTTTCAGCCTCCTTTCTCAGTTCTTCCTCCTCACTTTGGTTACTAATATTTGATTTGCACAAGGCTCCAAACTAAATTTCATTTTCTTTTCACTCTATCTTCTCTTACCGGATACTCTCAGTCAGTCTATAGGCTTTAATTTTTACATATGTGTTAATTACTCCCAAATGTTTTATCTGTAGTCCAAATAATTCTTCTGACCTCAGATCCACATAGAAAGAAACATCTAAAGTTCATGATCAAACTCAAAATCAAACTCATTATCATCCAATATTTCTCCTCCAAAAAACCAGACTTCTCCATTATTCTTTTAGTTTATAGCACTAGCCTTTACCTCATTATTAACCCAGCAATCTGAGAGGTGCTGTTTCATAAAAACATGTGCATATAGGATAACATAAAATAGAATGTTTTTTACATTCAGAAAAATTTTAGAAAGCCAAATATAACATATAAATTGCTTAGCAAAGTGTCTGACATTGTAACTATTCTAAAATGTAATTACTACCACTACTGTCTTTCACCCATCATTCTCCCTCACTGCCTCTCCAAAACCAATCCATCACCAAATCCTCCAAATACAGATTCACTTATATCACCCTCCCACTCTGCCAATATATTCCAGCTTCACTATTCCTTCTCTCAAATTTCCTGAACTCACCAAACACCTTTCCAATTCTGCATGGGCTTCTACACCCTCTGATTTCTCTGAAATCAGAACACAATTGTACACTGCCTCCCATGCCCTACTTTTTGTTAGCTACCTTCCACTTATTTTCTTCAGTCCAAGTTTACAGTTTAAAGTTATATTCTATGGAAGCATTATCTGATACCTTCCAATCAGTAATTTCCAAACTGTAAATCATGGCCCACACTGTATTGTGAAATCAATTCAGTGTGTCTATAACCACTGTAATTTTAAACTGGTAGAATGTTTTGTCAGGGCATAAAGTGGGATGGGATGGAATATATAATGCATTGCTTGCAGTGAAGGTAAAGTACTATTTTATTTTTTTTTAATTTTTTTCAACATTTTTTATTTATGTAAAGTACTATTTTATAAATGTGTGTGTGTGTGTGTGTCCGTGTGTGTTTTATGAAAGTATGTTTTTCGTATGGTGAGTCACATCCAAATGTAAGTTTGAAAGCACAAATTGGTAAACCACTCTTCTAACATTAGTATGTTTTCATAATACCAGCATTTGTTTTTTTAGTAAATTTAGTTTCCTTTAGTAAAATGAACACATTCAAGCTGTTATGTGTATATCTGCAATGGAAGTATTTGTCTTACATAAGATTTAGGCAATAAAGTAAGCTAAGGTTTAACTTCCATTAAATAATGTGTCAAAACATAATCTCCATTAAATAATTATCTTCTAAAGTTGAGCCTGCGTCACTGAGGGTTTCTTTTGTTCCACATCTATCAGGAAGCTATAAAATGAGAAACATAATGATGGACCTTTGGCTACAGGTGCTACCACTGCTAATTTCAGGTTGAGCAACCATTATAAACATGGGCTCAGCAGGCAGACATACCTGTGTTCTAACACCTTCTCTCTTGGGTCCCAGTTTTAAAAGTTTTGCAGAAAAAAAGTCTCCTGACAAAAAGGTCTTACACAGCTCCTTGAAGTTTGTTTTTCCTCGTCTTTCTGTTGGAGATAACACTCCCTACCTTACTGGCTTATAAATGTTAAATGGTATAACATACGTCTAGAATAGTGTCTGTCAAGTGGCAGGCGTTTGATAAATGTCCCATTCTTCTTCTCTATTCCTTTTCCTTCTCCAATCCCAGAGGCAATTCCTTTTCTATGTGCAATAAGCATCCTGAGACTCTTGTCTTGGTCTCCAAAGAAAGGCTTTTCTAACATACTTATTTTATAATGTTATTATATTATAATTGAAATTAATTTTAAGTACACTGCAAGTCAAACTAATAGTTTCATGAAGTGTTTCTTAATTTTTTCATCTTATTCATCTTTTCTTCTATTGTCTTATTCATATCTGAGCAGGCCACCTGTTTGGACCAGACTCAGTAATTCCAGAATTCACATTCAAATATTCCAAGTCAAGTTTGGAAATCTTCTGTATAAGTGGGACTGTTTGCTATCTGATGTAGGTATGCTGTCAGTTTTTAGATTATGTCCATAGGCTGGGAGAAAATAAAGTGTGTCTCAAAAGGAAGATCCTATTAATGGCTCCACCAAAATATGCTTTATGAAATACTTGGAATGGATGTCATGATTCGATTGACCTAACAAAAATATACTATTTTACTCCACTTCAATCCAAGACTGAAGAGTCTATAACATTTCTTAGAATGTCCATGAAATTCTATAAAGATTATCTATTAAAGAAATGAAATGGGGGGGGGGGGATGCTGGGTGGCTCAGTTGGTTGAGCATCTGACTTCAACCCAGGTCATGATCTCATAGTTCATGGGTTCAAGCCCCATGAACTGTGAGATCCCATGAGCACTGGGCTTTGTGCTGACAGCTCAGAGCCTGGAGACTGCTTCAGATTCTGTCTCCCGCTCTCTGCCCCTCCCCAACTTGTGCTCCATCTCTCCCTCTCTGTCTCTCTGTCTCTCTCTCAAAAATAAATAAGACATTAAAATTTTTTTTAAATAAAAGAAATGAGATGGGAAAAAACAGGGATTTAACAACAATGGAAGTTGTAAGAAAAGAAGCATTTCCAATACTAATAAAAGTCTCATTATTATACAGATAACTGTGGTTAGCAATTTAGGGGAGGTGGGATGTTACAGTTTGATTCTCTTCTCTAACTCTGGAGCCATTGATTTCACATGTCCCTCGATGTGGCAGACAACTATAAGAAAGGAACAAAGGTGAATTAACCATACTACCTACCAAAATATGCTCAGAAATTCATATTAAAGCATCAAGAATCTATACTAATTCTTTAAAGATTTTTTTCTTGCTTTTTAAGTGAAACTCTTTTCATCCAGACATGTCTCTGTTCTGGATGTCAAAAAGAAAAAGGAAATTGAGCATAATAGTTTCAAGAGACATAACTTTGAAAGCAGCATCACCTTTTGAGCAATCTAGTCCTCAATTTGTAACAACTCTGATTTTCTAAATGTGCTTATTTCATAACATGTTGAAACATTTTTAAAACCTGGTAACAATATTTGAGTATATTTTTTATTTTAGAATGTGTTAGGCAGACAGTTTGCTCTTGAACAAGGTTACATATTTTTAAAGCTGTTGCATAGAGAATACATAATAAACATAATCACAATTTTCTTTGTTAGACATATTCATAAATAACTTGATGCTTCATAATTTAATTTAATTTTATTATTATTTTGTTATTTATCACCAGCAAATTCACGTGAGGTCTGAAGTCCTTTATACATGAAGAATATAAAGATATATTCCTTGGATGATTTTCCCAAGAAATAAAATAAATTCTGGCTTTTTTTAAAGCCTATAATAACTAGGCAGGTGTCTGCTCTGTGAACGGAATACAGAAATCACGTTTATATAAACTTAAAATTTGGTTGAAATTAGAAAAAAATTATGCTATTTTTTAGTTGATTTGTTAAATCATTGTCACTATACAACTCCACCTGATTCATCTACCTTATGTATTTGATTTTAATTAAGTTCTCTAAGTTCTGTTAGCTAATAGTATAAATCAGAGAGGCACTAGAATCGTAATTCTAGATAGAAATTTGACAAAATTCTCTTTTGTCAAAATGTCGAATTTAAATATATTTCTTCTGTTTTTTATCTCACCCCAACAACTGAAAATTCACTGGAAAAATCTCTTAATTTGTGAAAGATGGCATCGAATTATTAAAAAAACCCAAAATATTGGTTATGCTAAACTCTGAATTAAATTTTTCCAATGAAAAACTAAACTAATCAAAATTAATTTTTTTAATGATTTTTGCCACAACTCCTCACTTGGGGCGTAAAAACCAGATCTCTGAAATATATGCTTTAAAAAATATGTTTGAAAACAAATGATTAAATAATATATTTTTGTTTCCTAGACATCTAATAGATAATTTTGGTTGTTTCCTCTTGGGTCCATTTGCAATGAACCATCCTTAACCAAACCCAAAATTCTCACCTTGTATGTCAATTATTAAGAAGGAGAGTAAAAAGAGGGAGAGAGGAACTAACATCATTGGAATTTATAAGTAGGATATAAGCATTATACTCAATACTTTATATTTATTATATTTTATATCATATTATCATATTTATTATCATATTATATGTAACAAAATGAAAATTAATCAAGTAGTATATAATACTAAATAGTAGTTTAAAATAGTCATTTGCAATGAATTAGACTTTCACCCTAGATTTTTAAAATGTGGTCTCTCAACATCATTTCCATCACTGGTGACATAATTGGTTTTGTACTAGAATCATGTAGTATAAGTCATTTTCATTTCTTGTCCTCAGTGGCTTTGAAATGTGTATATTTTAAATTAATTATATTTCAGTTAATTTTGATTTGCAGCTTCTTTTCAATCATAATGAATTTAGAAAATTAATTAACAAGATGACAACATACAAAAACAGGATTAGGTGAAAGACCCACATCTGAAACCACATAAGAAATAAAATGTCAGCTGTCATTTTAATTTATTGTCCCTTATCACTTAACTATCAAAAGACATAGTTCTGGCATTTAGAAAAATGACAATGTGCATAATAAATGTCAAGACTTTATCCCCCCTCCAAAAACAACTTTATTTTAAAAAGCATAATGACAAAAATGCAGGTGTCATGTAATTTGTTCTTCTTTTCACACTATAAGCTTTGCCTAGAAACATGCATCAGCCAAACCTGATATCTGTTGCCTAGCAACCATCTGACAATTGTATGACTTAGATGACCTGGATATATTTCTGACTGTTAACCCTTATACAACTGAGTTAATTAAACACTTAGAAACTCATAGTGTTCCTAGGTAAACAATATTGAAGTGGAATTTAATTTTAACCTTCAACAATTTAATTAGGCTGATTTTCTTATTAAAGGAATTAAAGAATTGGAATAAACATGGTAAAGAATTTTTAAATTAGCAATTATGAAGAAAACAGAATAATGGCTTGAATCTTCTCATCTAGTAGACGTAAGAATAAAAATACACTGCATAACTCTTGAAATTGAAATGAAGCCTCAGTTTCTACAATTATCATCCAATTTATATGCATGCTTATTTATTCAAAATTTCAATGTCAAAAAATCCTGAAAAATAAGATCACTGACATTAGCTCAGTTTTGTCAATGACAGACTTCTCCAGTGCTTAAACAAAAAATCATAAAGTTAAACAAAGAGATGTTAATCTGCCAAGCATTCAGGCAAACATATTAATCTCTAACATAAATATGGAACAATAAAATTAATGATTCCATCTGTTAAAAATAGTTATACTTCCAAAAATACACTTACTGGATTTATTATGTAAACATTCACAAATGAAGGATAAAAAAAAAAAAAGAAGAGAGAGACTAAAAGTTTTTGCAAAACAGTGACATTTAAATAAGTACAATTTTGCCACTTCTTGAGGCTAAAAAAATAATCAAATGCTTTGCTGAACTCTCTGACAACACTGTAATCGTTAAAATGATTATTTCCACTAGGAGCCAAGTGTTCGAAGTTCTTCCAAAAAATTCAAAGTAATTATAAATAGAATAATTTTCATCACATTGGTCAAACTACTATTAAATTTTATGAGTTGAAGTCGGCAAAAAAAAAAAATCTGTGTGTGTGTTTGTATATGTACAGTTACTAAGAACAAAACTAACTGGGTACTAATATATTTAAATTTTTTAACTATCAACATTTATCATTAAGAGTATATTCTATTATAAATAAATAAATTTATTATAAAAAATCAATTTACTGAACCCTGAGTGAACAAGCAGACTCAGTTGTAAATGGGCCCATGTTGCAATCTTGAAGGACGATCTCTACTAATTGCACAGAAAAACTCTGATTCTCCCAGGATAAAATATAATACAGGTCAAGGGTGCCTGGGTGGCTCAGTCGGTTGAGCATCTGACTTCAGCTCCAATCATGATCTTGTGGGTTCATGAGTTCAGGCCCCACATTGGGGTTTGCTGCTCTCAATGCAGAGCCTGCTTCAGATCATTTGTCCCTCTCCTTTTCTCCCTGCTTGCACTCTCTCTCTCTCAAAACTAAATAAACATTTTTTTAAAAATTTAAATATATATAATACAACTGGATTATATATTGTATATATTGTATCATTGTAAGTACTTACTTGAATATATAAAGTATCAGAGTTTTTTTTAATATGAAATTTATTGTCAAATTGGTCTCCATACAACACCCAGTGCTCATCTCAACAGGTGCCCTCCTCAATACCCCTCAGCCACCCTCCCCTCCCTCCCACTCCCCGTCAACCCTCAGTCTGTTCTCAGTTTTTTTTCCATTTAGTTTCTCTTTTATTTTTTTTATTTTTTTTCAATATATGAAATTTATTGTCAAATTGGTTTCCATACAACACCCAGTGCTCATCCCAAAAGGTGCCCTCCTCAATACCCATCACCCACCCTCCCCTCCCTCCCACCCCCCATCAACCCTCAGTTTGTTCTCAGTTTTTAACAGTCTCTTATGCTTTGGCTCTCTTCCACTCTGACCTCTTTTTTTTTTCCTTCCCCTCCCCCATGGGTTTCTGTTAAGTTTCTCAAGATCTACATAAGAGTGAAAACATATGGTATCTGTCTTTCTCTGTATGGCTTACTTCACTTAGCATCACACTCTCCAGTTCCATCCACGTTGCTACAAAGGGCCATATTTCGTTCTTTCTCATTGCCACGTACTACTCCATTGTGTATATAAACCACAATTTCTTTATCCATGCATCAGTTGATGGACATTTAGGCTCTTTCCACAATTTGGCTATTGTTGAGAGTGCTGCTATGAACATTGGGGTCCAAGTGCCCCTATGCATCAGTACTCCTGTATCCCTTGGGTAAATTCCTAGCAGTGCTATTGCTGGGTCATAGGGTAGGTCTATTTTTAATTTTCTGAGGAACCTCCACACTGTTTTCCAGAGTGGCTGCACCAGTTTGCATTCCCACCAACAGTGCAAGAGGGTTCCTGTTTCTCCACATCCTCTCCAGCATCTAGTCTCCTGATTTGTTCATTTTGGCCACTCTGACTGGCGTGAGGCGATATCTGAGTGTGGTTTTGATTTGTATTTCCCTGATGAGGAGCGACGTTGAACATCTTTGCATGTGCCTGTTGGCCATCCGGATGTCTTCTTTACAGAAGTGTCTATTCATGTTTTCTGCCCATTTCTTCACTGGGTTATTTGTTTTTCGGGTATGGAGTTTGGTGAGCTCTTTATAGATTCAGATTGGTTTCCATACAACACCCAGTGCTTATCCCAACAGCTGCCCTCAGTTTATTTTTTTTTTTAATTTTTTTTTCAACGTTTATTTATTTTTGGGTCAGGGAGAGACAGAGCATGAACGGGGGAGGGACAGAGAGAGAGGGAGACAGAGAATCGGAAACAGGCTCCAGGCTCTGAGCCATCAGCCCAGGCCCGATGCGGGGCTCGAACTCACGGACCGCGAGATCGTGAACTGGCTGAAGTCGGACGCTTAACCGACTGTGCCACCCAGGCGCCCCTGCCCTCAGTTTAAAATCAATGAAATTTGGGTGTCCTGGTGGCTTAGTTGGTTAAGCATCCAACTCCTGATCTTGGCTCAGGTCACGATCTCATGATTTGGGCGTTCAAGCCCCGCTTTAGGCTCTGCTCTGATGGTGCAATCTCCTTGTGATTCTCTCTCTTCCTCTCTCTCTGCCCCTCCCCTATTCTCATTGTTTTTCCTCTTTCTCTCTCTCTCAAAATAAATAAACCTCAAAAAATAAAACCAATGAAATCAATTTGTATCATTCAATTAATATATAAAGTTGTAAATGTAATTCAGTTGATGGTTTTTAACCCAATGAAATCTCTTAGTAGGGTTCTTCTAACAAAATTTAAATTGTAGAATTTGGAAGGTGATAGGAGAAAATCAAGATAACCTGATGTTCTAGGAGTTTTGCATCAAATTGAAAAAGAAAACATAACTTAAAAAAATCAGAATCAAGATAATAAAAAGAAAAAAGAATATTCTTGAAGCTAGAGAGGACGAACAAGGGCAATAATAACAGTGAAGGAAAAGACACCAGGAATGCATTAGGAGAATAATTATTATGGAAGTTAATTCTGAAAAGAGAAAGGAAGGGAAAGGTTCCAAAATACAGGTGGAAGTACAGCATCTGTTATTGGGATTAAGGAGTGAAAGTTAATTTAGGGAGTCAATTTATAAACTGGGCTAAACAATGAATGCGTAGGGAGAAGTACAGAGATGTAAGGTAAATTTCATCTTTGCTTTTTCCTTTTACCTGAATGTAGACAGCTGGGGATTTTCTGACCTTAAAGATGAAGGAAAGACAAACAACCTTCCCATGACAAATTCTCCAGTACAGTCTGACCAAAGTCTGTCCAGGGAGGACATCTGCTGCTGCCAGGGCCATGTTCCAGCTCTGCCCAGGGTATGAATGCCCATGTGTGGGAGGGGGAGGAATCAATATAAATGAGAAGGAGTCAAGAGCATTTGGAACAAGCATCTTTGCATGCCGTGGTAGAAATGACTTTAAATTTCCCTACCACGCTCTCCTAAACATTATACCCTCTGTGCATGTGCAAATATAAAGGGCACAGAACAGTGGAATGCTGATCCTGTAGGACAAAAAGGGAAAAAGTAATTAACTTTTAATAGATTCAGATTTTATTTTGCTTTATTTATTTTATTTTACTTTACATTATATTATTTTATGTGTTTTAGAGCAAGCACACAAGCTGAAGAGAGGGGCAGAGGGAGAGAGAAAGAGAATCCCAAGCAGACTCCAGGCTCAGTGTGGAGGCCCAAGTCGGGCTGGATCCCACCACTCTTGAAACATGACCTGAGCCGAAATCAAGAGCAGGATGCTCAACTCACTGAGCCACCCACATGCCCTGCAGACTTCATTTTGCTTTAAAATTGAATAGTCATGACCATTGGATTTTGGTATCAGATAAACCCAGATGCAATACTTTGCATCTTTGCAATCCCATAGCTGTGTAAACTTGGGCAAATTGTTCAATCTCTATGAAATGAGATTTTCCTTGTCAATTAAGGAGACAAATACTTTAGTAAAATGAAATTAAATGATGTATACAAAACACTTAGGATAATGCCTGGTGCATATTAAGTGCTTAGAAATAAAGGGAAAAAGGGCACGGTTGGGGACTGCAGGATGAAACAAATATTTTGCACTTACAAACATATTTGCACATTTTCTGATGCTATGTAAATAAGAAATACAAGAGATTTTCATTTTGCATCTACTCTGTACTCAATTTGAGTACATCAATTGAGTTATAGTCTTAAAAATCTTTCTGAAGCCAATACAGTTACTATCACTTACTAAATGAGAAGCCTATCGTTACAGTAGGCAGTTAGTTAGGTTCTAACAGGATATCTGGAGGCCAGCAAGGAGGAAGTTATGGTCAGCCACTGGGTAAATCAGAGGCCTGTCCTGGCAGCACTCCACAAGAAGCAGGATCAAACCAGACAGGCCCAACATCCAGGCGCCATGGCAGGAAACCCCTGACAAAGCCATTTGCAACAATGTGGATGGAACTAGAGGGTATTTTGCCAAGTGAAATCAGTCAGAGAGGAAGACAAATATCATATGATTTCACTTATATGTGGAATTTAAGAAACACAACAGATGAACATTAGGGGAAGGGAAGGAAAAAAAGATAAAAACACAAAAGGAGGCAAACCATAAGAGACTCTTAAATACAGAGAATAAACTAAGGGTTGATGGAGGGAGGACAGTCGGGGGATGCGCTAACTGGGTAATGGGGACTAAGGAGGGCACTTGGGATGAGCACTGGGTGTTATATGTAAGTGATGAATCACTGGGTTCTACTCTTGAAACCAATACTACACTGTATGTTAACTAACTTGAATTTAAATAAATCAATTTTTAAGAAATACAAATAGAAAAGTAAAAGTAAAAACAAAAAGTGCAAATTCTGCATCCCTAGCCCAGGTAATAAATATTCTGCCTCTTAGTTAACAACTGTCAATGAAAGATAAAAACTCAACCTCCAGGACAGGCAGCTCTACCTCTCTCTCTCTCTCTCTCTCTCTCTCTCTCTCTCTCTCCCTCTCTCCTTCTCTCTTTCTCTGTTAAGCTCTCCAAGTCTCCTATCTTGAGAGTGTACTTTTGCTTTAATAAACTTTCCCCACTTGTGTCGGTCCTATGTTGTGTGTCTGTCCTTGAATTCTTTCTCGTGACAAAACCCAAAACTTTTGGCGACAACTTTCAGAGGGGCTGGGTTGAGGCCCCATGACCTGGCATCTCACTAGTTCACCTGACAACACCATGACTAAAATAATTTTTGTAGTTTTATCAAAGTTGTCTCATCTATCAATTTTTAGAACCTACTTTTGGGTTATGTACTTTTCTAGATGCTTAGTATACAGAACTCAATAATTAAGACAGAATGAAGGCAATCAGCACGAGTCTAACCTGGACTTTGTTTTATTCCAAAGCCTATGCTCCTTTCCTATGCTACTTTATAATTCAAAACAGCTAAACTGAATGCCCTTTTCCCTGGTGGTGAGCAACAAAGAGAATTCTAACAAGGTAGCCACAGTTTTAATCAGCATAAAATATCTAAACCACAGATTGAGTGGATTTAGTGTATAAATCCCAGAGGAAAGTTAATGAAACCAGAATGTTGAATGTTGTTACATATATATTCAGCCATAATTGGCCAGGAGTAAATGTTAGTTTTATATAAGTGACCAAGCTAAAATAATTATATTGTTTTAATGTTAGCAAGAATTCAAGTTAAAGGTTAATAGAATAGCTCATGCATTCAGTGAATATTCATTGAACACCTCCTAAGTACCAAAGTGTAATTCCTAACTCCTAAAGTAGGAATTATAGAGGTAAAGATTAGCGAGATTAGGAGTCTTATATGAGACATAAGTAAGTAGGTAACGATGACAGAGTGTGGTAGGTGCCACAAGGCAGGAAGACAAGTTATAGAAGCAGATAAGAGAGTAAGAATAGAAACTCATCAGGATTTGAGGGGTTGGGGGGCTGGAATTTTTCTTGACAAAAGGGTATCTAGAATGAGACCAGAAGGGTGTGATGATTAATTGTCTGTCAACCTGACTGGGCTACAGAGAGCTCATATGTTTGGTTAAAGGTTATTTTGGGTGTGTCTGGGAAGGTACTTCAGGATGAGCTTAACATTTGAATTCGTAGACTGAATGAAGCCATGTGCTCTTCCCAGTGTGAGTGGGCCTCACCTAATCCTTTGAAGCCCTGAATAGAACAAACAAGCAGAGTAAAGGAGAGTTCATCCACTCTTTCTGCCTGTCTTTCAGCTGGACATTGGTTTTCTCTTGCTTTTGGACTTGGACTCAGACTGAAATTTATACCATATGTATCCTATTGATTCTGTTTCTCGGTAGAGAACCCTAACTAATACAATAATAAAGATGAATAATAAAGATGGACTAAGGAAAAATTTGCACTTTGTAATTATAGCCCTTGGAGAGAATGAGATCCCTCCAGGTGAGAGCACTCACACAGCATTCATATACAGTAAACTCAATGAATATTAAAAACATGTAGAAGGGTCAGTAAGGCACTTTGTATATCTGCTTTCATTTTTAATACAACCCAGCTGTTGCTACAAGTTGTATTAAAGGTAAGGAGAGGATTTTATAGTAAACTGGAATCAAATGCTGAAAGCCATTCTGTGACAACAGGTCATATAGAAAAAAAAAATTAGAGAAGGGAATAGCCACCATTGATAAGAAGATATAAAAATTTATTATAACTAGTATTGCTTAGGGCAGCTATTCAAGAAGATACTGATATCAAAGAAGATGTATTTTCAAAGAAAGTACCCATATGTTAACTTCATATAATTTAATGAACACACAAGTAGCCATGATTTATTCCTTTTCTGTAAAATGTATTTGAACAATACATCTAGTTACCTGTAGTGAAACATGACTACACATTTTATCTCAAGGTGAAATGTGAAGTTCCCATTTCAAAAAACTTCATCATTCATGAAATAAAATCGTGTCGTGATGGTAATCACACAGCAGATTTCATGCATCATGTCACATTCAATTACTGTTAAATTGGTCAAACACCAGTATGCACTATTAATACAATGGACCAGTCAAAAGGCCAAATGGTGAGTCTAAAAATATCAATATCATAACAATTCATTATCGTGTGCATTTGCTTTTGAAAAATTGTATTTTTTAAATACTATCCCAATAAGACAAATATAGCTTCATTTTCTTCCATTCCAACTTTCCCTTGTTATTTGAAGCTGTGGTTTGCTCCCACTTACCCTTTCTCCCCCTCTTTTCACCTTTAGGTACTTAGTCTCTTGAGAATTACATTAAACAAGCCAATTCCTAGACAAGAATTTTCTCAGCATATATTTAGAGGTGAACAATAAATATATTTGCTATTAAAGTATAAAGAACTTCACGAGAAATGGAGTAAGGAAAAATTGAGATGGAAATATAAGGGTAATAATGTTAATAATGACTAGTATTTGCCACATAATAGTATATGACAGACATTCTGCTACATACTTTACTTGCTAATTAAAACCAAAAATACAGGGGCACCTGGGTGGCTCAGTTGGTTAAGCATCCAACTTTGGCTCAGGTCATGATCTCGTGGTTTGTGAGTTCAAGCCCTGCATCAGGCTCTGTGCTTACAGCTCGGAGACTAGAGCATGCTTTGGATTCTGTGTCTCCTTCTCTCCTTCTCTCTCCGCCTCTCCCCGACTTGTGCTCTGTCTCTCTCTATCAAAAATAAATAAATGTAAAATAAAAAAATTTCTAAACCAAAAATACATATAATAAAATGGTTCAGAAGAAATGGTGGCCAGAAATAGATAGGAGATAATATTTTTTGAACACTAATATTGTGCCAGAATTTTTGTGTATATTACTAAATTTACTCCTCTCAACAACCTTCTCGAGCAAAAATAAGATTCAAAGATGGACATATTTGGCCAACAAATCCGCACGCTTTCCTCTGACTGCTGCTTTTGTCTGTGTCCTGAAGCTTCATGTGGAGGGAGACACTAGTCCTAGGTAGCTCTAAATCCTGCTCTAGGGAAACTAACCAAAGACAAAAAAGACTTTGGAATTAAAAAGCAAAGATAGATTTAAAACAAAATGCAACAAAGATGTCAGAATTGAAGGCCTACTACATAAAGGAAAACAAAAAAGGACCTAGTCAATGATATAGTCAATGGATATCCAAATTAAGAGCCAGTAAGGAATTTCAGGTAGAGAAAAATGAGGTGCTACTGTTTTGAACTGAAGAGTAAATGTGCTCATATAACTTGGGACACAGAAGATCATCTTTTTTGACAAGAGCCTACAGAAAGAAAGCACATGAAAGACACATTCCTAGATAGCCTCTTTCTGAAAGAGTGAAATATTGTTAGTATTATAAAATACTGAAGCTTTCAACAAAATCTTCCATATATATTTTAAATGATCTGGTAGCAGTTTGAAATATAATGTGAAAATATGGTTACATTTCATTGCATTTAAAGAGTAAATTGTTAGAGAACTTGGACTAAAATAAAAAATATCATTGAAAGTCAAGGTCTTGTCTTATATACATGTAGAAATAAACAACACAGCTATAATTCCAGGACTTTGAGGAAAGACCAAATCAGAAGGTCATTAAGAACTACCTTCTGTGACATAGATCAAAAGAACCTTATTTTGAGACCCACTATATTGTGAAAGAACCTTTCATGAGAAGACATGATTCTAATAATTGTTACTGGATTTTAAAAATATGTCTCATGAAATAAAGGTATAGGCCAAAACCTCTCCCACGACAAATCTATATAGAAAAATGGCACTGAACATTATGGCTAGGAAGAGAGATAATCAGTAATTCCCATTAGTGGCAGATATAAAGTCCAGAATTTTTGTCAAGGATATGGGGCAAAACACAGGCACTTTACTGACTCATTCTTTCATTGTGGGGGAAAATAAAATTGCAACCTGAAACTGCTTGTCTCTCATTCTAGTTAAAATAGGATTACCACTGAGGTTTCTTTCTTTCTTCCTTCCTTCCTTTCTTTCTTTCTTTCTTTCTTTCTTTCTTTCTTTCTTTCTTTTTTTAACTGGGGTTTCATTTTAAAAGACTAGAAGTTGACAGCTGGGGGGATGAGATGAAAAATTCTGCTTGACTCTGATGGTGCAATGAGCTAGAACACAATGTTAAAGAATCACCAAAAGAAAGGACCAGTTTTAGTTGGCTCTCCTCATTCACTTGTTAGCAAATACAAAAATCATATCTGCACAACGATCTACTACCCTAGACACATCTAGTTGAAGAAAAACAGACCATTAATAATGATACCATTAAACTGCAACTGCAGTATACTCTTCCATTATTCCATTAATTTCCCTTAAATTTGCAGAAGTGTAACTTAACTACCCTTAAATTTATAATCTTTTTTTTTTTAAGTAGAATCCACACCCAGCATGGAGCCCAACATGGGGCATGAACTCATGACCTGGAGATTAAGACCTAAGCTAAGATCAAGATTCCAGAGCTTAACCAACTGAACCACTCAGGTGCCCCTAAATTTATAATCTTAATAAATATTAAAGATTTTTTTCTTTTCAAATTTTTTATTTAAATTCTAGTTAGTTAACAGACAGTGCAATATTGCACTGTCAGGAATAGAATTCAGATTCATCACTTACATACAACACCCAGCACTCATCATAACAAGTGCCTTCCTAATACTCATCACCCATCTAGCTCATCTCCCTTCCACCTCCTTCCATCAACCCTCAGTTTTGTTCTCTATCTTTAAGAGTCTCTCATGGTTTGTTTCCCATTCTCCTTTCTTTTCTTTTTCCCCCCTCCCATATGTTAATCTGTTTTGTTTCTTAAATTCCACATATGAGTGAAATCATATGGTGTTTCTCTTTCTCAGACTGATTCATTTTGCTTGGAAAAATACCCTCTAGGTCCATCCATGTTGTTGCAAAAGGCAACATTTCATTTTTTTGATGGTTGAGTAATATTCCATTGTGTGTGTGTGTGTGTGTGTATACACCCCCCCCCCCCCCACACACACACACACCACACCTTCTTTATCCATTCATCAGTTGATGGACATTTGGCTCTCTCCATAGTTTGGCTATTGGTGATAGTGCTGCTATAAACCTCTGGGTGCACATAACCTCTCAAATCTGTATTTTTATATCCTTTGGGTCAATACCTAGTAATGCCAATTGCTGGATTGGATTATAGGGTAGTTCTATTTTTAACTTTTTGAGGAACCTGCATAGTATTTTCCAGAGTGTTGCATCAGTTTGCACTCTCACCAACAGTGTAAGAGTGTTTCCTTTTTTCTGCATTCTCACCAATCAGTTGTTTCTTGTGTTATCTTAGCCATTCTGACAGATGTGAAGTGGTATCTCATCGTGGTTTCGATTTAAATTTCCCTGATGAGGAGTGATGTTGAGCATCTTTTTATGTGTCTGTTAGCCATCTGAATGTCTTCTTTAGAAAAAAGGTCTACTCATGTCTTCTGACCATTTCTTAACTAGATGATTTGTTTTTTGGGTGTTCAATGTTGTAAGTTCTTTATATATATTGGATACTAACCCTTTACCAGATATGTCATTTGCAAATATCTTCTCCCATTCCATAGGCTGCCTTTTAGTTTTGTTGACTGATTCCTTTTCTGTGCAGAAGATTTTATCTTGATGAAGTCCCAATAGTTCATGTTTGCTTTTGTTTCCCTTGCCTCTGGAGACATTTCTAGTAAGATGAGGCTCCGGTCAAGATGAAGAGTTGCTGCCTATGTTCTCCTCTAGGAGTTTGATGGTTTTTTATCTCACATTTTGGTCTTTCATCCACTCTGGATTTATTTTTGTGTATGGTGTAAGGAAGTAGTCCAGTTCCATTCTTCTGCATGTTGCTGCCCAGTTTTCCCAGCGTCATTTTTTGAAGAGACTTTTTTCCATTGGATATTCTTTGTTGCTATACTGAAGGTTGGTTGGCAACCCATTTACAGGTTTTCTATTATGTTCCATTGATCTATGTGTCTGTTTTTATGCAAGTACCATACTATCTTTGATGACTATAGCTTGTAGTATAGCTTGAAGTCTGGAATCGTGATGCCTCCATCTTTTCTTTTCTTTTTCAGTATTGCTTTGGCAATCTGGAGTCTTACTTATGTGGTTCCATAAAACTTTAAGGATTGTTTGTTATAGCTCTGTGAAAAGTACTGGTGGTATTTTGACAGGGATTACATTAAATATGTAGATTGCTTTGGGTCATATAGACATTTTAACAATTCCATGAGCATGGAATGCTTTCCCATTTCTTTGTGTCCTCTTCAAACTCCCTCACAAGTTTTCTATATTTTCAGAATACACATCTTTTACCTCTTTGGTAAGGTTTATTCCTAGGCATCTCATGGTTTTTGTTGCAATTGTAAATGGGATTGAGTCCCTGATTCCTCTTTCTTTTGCTTTATTATTGGTGTATAGAAATACAGAAACAGATTTCTGTACATTGATTTTATATCCTGCGACTTTGCTGAATTCATGTATTAGTTCTAGCAATTTTTTGGTGAAGTCTTTTGAGTTTTCTACAAAGTATCATGTCATCTGCAAACAGTGAAAGTATTTGACTTCTTCATTGCTGATGTGGATGCCTTTTATTTCTTTTTGTTGTTTGATTGCTGAGGCTAAGATTTCCAGTACTATATTAAATAGTAATGATGAAAGTGGACATCCTTGTCTTGTTCCTGACCATAGAGGAAAAGTTCTCAGTTTTTTCCCCATTGAGGATGATATTAGCTGTGGGTCTTTCATATATGGCCTTTTTGATGTTGAGATATCCATCTATCCCTACTTTGTTGAGGGTTTTTATCAAGAATGGATGCTGTATTTTGTCAAATACTTTTTCTGCATCTATTGAGAGGATTGTATATTTCTCATCCTTTCTTTTATTAATGTAGTGTATCATGTTGATTGATTTGCATATATTGAACCAACCCTGCAGCCTAGGACCACGGTGCATAATTCTTTTAATGTACTGTTGGATTTGATTTGCTAGTATCTTGTTGAAAATTTTTGCATCCATGTTCATTGGGATATTGGCCTGTAATTCTCCTCCTCAGTGGGGTCTTTGATTTTTGGAATCAAGGTAATGCTAGCCTCATAGAATGCATTTGGAAGTTTTCCTTCTATTTCTGTTTTGGAATGGTTTGAGAAGAATAGGTACCAACTCTTCTTTAAATGTCTGGCAGAATTCCCCTTGGAAGCCATCTTTCTTTGGACTTTTGTTTGTTGGGAGATTTTAGATTACTGATTTAATTTATTTGCTGATTATGGGCCTGTTCAAATTTTCTGTTTCTTCATGTTACAGTTTTGGTAGTTTGTATGTTTCTAACAATTTGTCCATTTCCTCCTTATTGCCTGTTTGTTGGCATACAATTTTTCATATTATATGAATTTTATTTGTATTTCTGTGATGTTGGTTGTGATCTCTCCTCTTTCATTTGTGATTTTATTGATTTGGGTCCTTTCTCTCTTCTTTCTGATGTTTTCTAGAGGTTTATCAATTTTATTAATTCTTTCAGAGGACCAGCTCTTAGTTTTGTTGATCTGTAATATTGTTTTTTGATGCCCTTGGCCAGATCCCATCGAAGCAGCACCACAAGCCTGGCAGTGTGCAAGTAGCCCAGACAGGGGCCACACCATTCCACAGTGAGTCCTGCCCCTGGCAGAGGGGAATATAAGGTGCACACCAGTCTGACTGTGGCCCCGGAAGTGGGCTGGGGGCTGACATCGGGTCTGACTGCGGCCCTGCCCACCAACACAAGTTACTCTGGACAGCACAGGGGAAGTGCCCTGCAGTTTGGAGCTACCACAGGGACAAGCCACAATGACAAAACGGAAGAATTCTCCTCAAAAGAAACTCTAGGAAGTAGTGACAGCTAACAAATTGATCAAAAACTATTTAAGCAATGTAACAGAAAATGAATTTAAAATAATAGTCATA
This sequence comes from Herpailurus yagouaroundi, assembly GCF_014898765.1. Classification (NCBI taxonomy): domain Eukaryota; kingdom Metazoa; phylum Chordata; class Mammalia; order Carnivora; family Felidae; genus Herpailurus; species Herpailurus yagouaroundi. The sequence goes on from NW_024412406.1 coordinate 4,098,654, forward strand.
AAATTAATCTCTGGGCTTGAAAAAAGCATAGAGGACAGCAGAGAATCTATTGCTACAGAGATCAAGGAACTAAGAAATAGTCATGAGGAACTAAAAAATGCTACAAATGAGGTGCAAAATACAATCGAGGTGGCCATAGCATGGACTGAAGAGGCAGGGGAGAGAATAGGTGAATTAGAAGATAAAATTATGGAAAGAGAAGGAAAGCTAAGAAAAAGAGATTAAAAAAATACAGGAGTATGAAGGGAGAATTAGAGAACTAAGTGATGCAGTCAAACGGAACAATATCCATATCATAGGAATTCCAGAAGAAGAAAAGAGAGAGAAAGGGGCTGAAGGTGTACTTGAACAAATCATAGCTGAGAACTTCCCTGATCTGGGGAAGGAAAAAGTCATTGAAATCCAAAAGGCACAGAGAACCCCCTTCAGATGTAACTTGAATCGATCTTCTGCACAACATAGCATAGTGAAACTGGCAAAATACAAGGATAAAGAGAAAATTCTGAAAGCACCTAGGGATAAACACACTCTAACTTACAAAGGTAGACACATAAGAATAGTAGCAGACCAGGGGCGCCTGGGTGGCGCAGTCGGTTAAGCGTCCGACTTCAGCCAGGTCACGATCTCGCGGTCCGGGAGTTCGAGCCCCGCATCAGGCTCTGGGCTGACGGCTCAGAGCCTGGAGCCTGTTTCCGATCCTGTGTCTCCCTCTCTCTCTGCCCCTCCCCTGTTCATGCTCTGTCTCTCTCTGTCCCAAAAATAAATAAACTTTGAAAAAAAAAAATTAAAAAAAAAATTAAAAAAAAAAAAAAAAAAAGAATAGTAGCAGACCTATCTACTGAAACTTGGCAGGCCAGAAAGGATTGGCAGGAAATCTTCAATGTGATGAACAGAAAAAATATGCAGCCGAGAATCCTTTATCCAGCAAGTCTGTCATTCAGAATAGAAGGAGAGATAAAGGTTTCCCCAAACAAACAAAAACTGAAGGAATTCATCACCATTAAACAATACTAAGGGGGATTCTTTGAGTGAAATGTTGCAAGGACCACAAAGTACCAGAGACATCACTACAAGCATGAAACCTACAGACATAACGACTCTAAACCCATATCTTTCAATAATAACACTGAATGTAAATGGACTAAATGCTCCAACCAAAAGACATTGGGTATCAGAATGGATAAAAAAAAAAAAAAACAAGACCCATCTATTTTCTGTCTACAAGAAACTCATTTTAGACCTGAGGACACCTTCAGATTGAAAGTGAGGGGATGGAGAACTATCTAGCATGCTACTGGAACTCAAAAGAAAGCTAGAGTAGCCATACTTATATCAGACAAACTAGACTTTAAATTAAAGGCTGTAACAAGAGATGAAGAAGGACATTATATAATAATTATAGGGTCTATCCATCAGGAAGAGCTAACAACTATAAATGTCTATGCGCCGAATACGGGAGTCCCCAAATATATAAAACAATTAATCACAAACATAAGCAACCTTATTGATAAGAATGTGGTAATTGCAGGGGACTTTAATACTCCACTTACAACAATGGATAGATCATCTAGACACAGGATTAATAAAGAAACAAGGGCCCTGAATGATACATTGGATCAGATGGACTTGTTAGATATATTTAGAACTCTGCATCCCAAAGTAACAGAATATACTTTCTTCTCAAGTGGACATGGAACATTCTCCAAGATAGATCACATACTGGGTCACAAGACAGCCCTTTATAAGTATACAAGAATTGAAATCATACCATGCCTACTTTCAGACCACAATGCTATGAAACTTGAAATCAACCACAGGAAAAAGTCTGGAAAACCTCCAAAAAGCATGGAGGTTAAAGAACACCCTACTAAAGAATGAATGGGTCAACCAGGCATTTAGAGAAGAAATTAAAAAATATATGGAAACAAATGAAAATGAAAACACAACAATCCAAAAACTTTGGGATGCAGCGAAGGCAGTCCTGAGAGGAAAATATATTGCAATCCAGGCCTATCTCAAGAAACAAGAAAAATCCCAAATATAAAATTTAACGGCACACCTAAAGGAAAACAGAACAGCAGAGACACCCCAAACTCAACAGAAGAAGAGAAATAATAAAGATCAGAGCAGAAATAAACAATATAGAATCTAAAAAAACTGTAATATTGTTTTTTGTTTGCTTTGTTTCTATATCATTTAGTACTGCCCTAATCTTCATTATTTTCCTTCTGATGGCCTTAGGCTTTATTTGTGGATCCTTTTCTAGCTCCTATAGGTGTAAAGTTAGGTTGCGTATTTGAGACTTTTATTGCTTCTTGAAGTAGGTCTGTATCGCAATACACTTCCCTCTTAGGACTGGCTTTGCTGATTCCCAAAGATTTTGCACTGCTGTGGCTTCATTTTCATTTGCTTCCATGTATTTTTTTGTTTTATTTCTTCTTTAATTTCCTGGTTAACCCATTCATTCTTTAGTAGGATGTTCTCTAACCTTCATGTATTTGTGGTCTTTGCAAATTTTTTCTTGTCACTGATTTCAAGTTTCATAGAGTTGTGGTCTGAAAATACGCATGGAATGATCTCGATCTTTTTGTACTTCTTGAGGGCTATTAAAGATTTTTTTTATGCAAAAATAAAATTTGTCAATTTCCTCAAGGTTTTCATAATTTTTTTAAAGAAACACAAGGACAAAATTATTTAAAATAGAGAACATTTAAATAACTGTACCTATGTATATCTGCAATTATCTAGAGCTGCATGTATCTTACATAATGAATTGGTTCTTACCCTAGCTTTCCCTTATTTTAATTCATTCCATGTTCCTTCTCCATCACCTGATGTAAATGCCCAGAATTTTACTGTGTTTATATTAAAGATCTCTTGACATTATGCCTTTGACTAAGTGACATGCATAACACATACCCACAAAAAATTTTTAAAAAGGATATCAAAGAAAGTCACATGATAACATCAAAGTTTAATATCCTTTTGATAATTTCAAATTTTCTAACTCCATGAAATTTGCTTTGCTTCTGACAGTTTAACCTTGTGAACTACAGCATGTTCTTTTTTTTTTAACTATAGAAATTTTCAAACATAAACAAATGTGAGAAAATAGTATAATGGCTACACATTTTATCTACTACTTACCCTAACAATTAACATTTATTAATCTCAGCTTGCCAAAACTACATGCCCTGATTAAAGAAAATAAACTCTGAACCACAAATAAACATACTACTATAGTTTACCTTATGCATTATAATTTAGGTTTAAACTGAATCCCAGAAACCCAACAGTTTAATATATTTCCCTTTCATTAAACCACAGAGTTTATGGGATCCAGTTTAAGTCTAAATTTTATGTATGTATATACATACATAATTATACATTATATAATATAACATATATATTAATTATACATACATATATACTATATATACATATACATATATACATACATATCTGTGTGTATATATCCTCTACTCTCTCTGTTAAAAAATGAAATACTTAGTGGATTCTGACCATAAAACATAGTGGAATTCTAGTTCTGGGTCTACCATACCAAACCAGATAAACCCATACAAGTCACTTACATTTTACACTTTCTAGCATCAGTTTCCTCCTTTCTAGGGTTAAGAGGTTAAAATCACCTTCTCCAGCTCTAAGATGTTTTCTCAAGACAACACATTTCAGTTGTGTGCATACCAAATTTATAATTATTATTTGAGATCCTTCTCTAATTTATGTGGCTTTGCCACAAAACATGTATCCTTCTTTCGTTAAAAGATGCAAATTAACTGTTCAAATGTACAGAATATACGTAAAACTAAAGGAAAAGCAACTGATAACCAGGATATATGTTTTACACAGCATCTGTAATTAAATCTTTCTTGAAAATTATTTCAGTATGTCATGAGAAGAATTTTTCAAGAATGTGGTAGAAATTTCTGCAAACTCTCCTAACAGCAATTTGAGACTGCAAAAAATATATATAAATGAGTAAGATTGAACATACAAATGAATAAGATGAAAAAAAACATTGACTGAGTATTCCCTGATCTAAGGATAGTAAAGAGCCTCATCCCCAGATTAAAAGAAAATACTTCAATTTTGAAGACCCCAATATAACTCAGAACTGGACAGGAATTTGCATTCATTATCTGTGTTCCAGTAACCACAGATTTAGTGGCTTAAAACAACATGAATTTATTATCTTATAGTTCTCTAGGTACAAAGACTGATACAGATCTCACAGGGCTAAAATCAAGGTGTTCACATGGCTGCTTTCCTTTTTGTAGTCTCAGGAGAGATTTGATTTTCTGCTCATTCTAGGGTTGGCAGAATTCATTTCTATATGATTGTAGGACTGATGACTTAGTGCCCTGGTTGTCAACAGCTGGGGCCACACTTAGGTCCCAGAGACCTCTTCCTAATTCCTTGCACATAAACCACCACATGTCTGAACCAGCAACGGGGCATCAAATCCTTCTCACATGGCCATTTCTCTCATACAGAGCCAGGAAAAATTCTCTGACTTTAAAGACACATGTGATAAGATTGTGCACACCTGGATAACTTAGGATAATCTCCCTATCTCAAGGTCAATAATATGAATCACATCTGCAATGAAGAGTCACAGGTACTGAGGATTAGGGCATGGACATCATTGGGAACCATTATTCCACCTACCATAGAACTGCATTTTCAAAAACAGCAGTAATTGGTCTGTTCCTCAAATTCCAAACTCAGTAATAGCACCCTGCATTGCACAAAACTTAAAATAGCTTACCATATTATTTTTGGCTTCCAAATATTTAGGAAAAAAATTGGGAAAAATTCTGACTTCATGGAGATATTGCCACTCATTCATTTGTCTATTTGTTCACCTATTCATTCATCCATTAAATGTTTATTATGTGCCAGGCACTATACCAGGTGATAAGAAAACAGCTATAAATAAAAAAGACATCATGCCAACAACTGCCATGGAACGTATGTCTAGAAGTTAGTACACTGGTGCATTATACCCTATATAAGTTTAAGTACTGTGAGTATGTGCTATGAAGGAAAACATACTAGGGTTTTCAAGGCCTTTACTGAGGGAACTACTATAGCATGTGCTGTTAAGAAAAGTGTCTCTGAAGAAGCAACATTAAGTTAAGAAAAGAAAAGATTAAAAGGTTGCCTGAAATGTTGATGACCAGGGAATTAAGAAATTGAGGATAAAGAGAAGCCATGCAAGACAAAGAGAATAGCATGTGAACAGGCTCTGAGTTATAAAGGAACATTCTCTACTCCAGGTATAAATAGAAAACAAGAGATAATACAAAGACCAGGACTTCCTGAATATTTGCAGAGTCCAGGTTAGAGTACCAATGTAGACGCCTAAACAACTCTCCTCCCCACCCCAGATCCATCATGCCCTTTGCAGTTTTCACACACATGAGTATGGACATCCCACTCTTCATGGCCAAGTTCCGTCTATCCTCTCCATCCTTTCATGTTTAAGGATCAGAAAATTTGCTATTGTCAAATGGCAACACTCTCAAATTTGATCGTTGGATTCAACAGAATTGCTAACAAAATACCAGTTAGTGAGATTTTGGCAGAAATTGACAAATAGATCTTAATGCTCATAGGGGAATTCAAGGGACCCAGAATAGCCAAAATAACCTAGAAAAAATAATAGAGTTAGAGGACTCACACTTCCCAATTTCACAGTTTACTATAAAGCAGAGTTATTAAGACACTGTGCTATTTCCATAAGGTAGAAATACAGATCAGTGGAAAAATTTTTAGGTCCAGAAATAAACGGTCACATTTATGATCAACTGATTTGTGACACAGATACCAACACAATACAATGGGGAAAAATTATCTTTTAAAGAAATGGCCAAATGGTGCTGGAACAACTAGATACCCACATACTAAAAAAAGAAAAAAAGAAATGAAAAGAATTTGGACAACTTACTCAGATCATAGACAAAATTAACTCAACATAAAATAAATGTGAGAGCTAAAGCACTTAAACTCTTAGAATAAAATATAGAAGTAAATCTTCATAACTTTGGACTAGGTGATGGATTCTTAAGATATGACTCAGGGGCGCCTGGGTGGCGCAGTCAGTTAAGCGTCCGACTTCAGCCAGGTCACGATCTCGCGGTCCGGGAGTTCGAGCCCCGCGTCAGGCTCTGGGCTGATGGCTCAGAGCCTGGAGCCTGTTTCTGATTCTGTGTCTCCCTCTCTCTCTGCCCCTCCCCCGTTCATGCTCTGTCTCTCTCTGTCCCCAAAATAAATAAATGTTGAAAAAAAAAAAAAAAGATATGACTCAAAAACACAACAAAAGCAAAAGATAAATTGGATTTCATCAAAATTAAAAACTTCTGTTCTGCAAGGAACACCATCAAGAAGATGAAAATACAATCCATAAAGTTGGAGAAAATATTTTGAAATCATATATCGGATAAGGGACTTGCATTCAGAATATATGAAGAACTCTCATAAGCCAACAACAAGAAGATAAATAAACCAATTAAAAATAGGCAAAGGATTTGAATAGACATTTGTCCATAGATCATATACAAGTAGCTGATAAGCTTATGAAAATAGGTGCCATCACTATTAGCCATCAGAGATAACACAAATCAAAACCAGCAGACATCACTTCATACCTACTAGATTGACAATGATCAAATAGGTAAAAGTCTTCAGTGAGGCTGCAGAGAAATTGGAAATTTCATATACTGAAGGTGGGTATAGAAAACAGTCTGGCAACTCCTCAAATGGTTAAACACAGAATTACCTATAACCCAGCAATTCCTCCTAGCTAAGAGAAATAAAAACATAACCACCACACAAGAACTTGTATATGAATATTTATAGCAGCATTATCCATAATAGCCAAAATGTGGCAACAACCCATCTACTTATTAAAAGATAATAAAATCTGGCTTATATATATAGTAGAATATTATTTGGCAATAAAAAGTAAAAAGTAATGAAATACTGATGGAAAACAGTCTGGCAGTTCCTCAAATGGGTAAACATGGAGTTTGTCATCATTAGATTATGATGATGGTTATACAATTGTGAATATACAAAAATTAATATAAAACATTCATTGAATTGTACACTTTAAATAAGGTTGAATTGCATGGTATGTAAATGGTATCTCATGAGAGCTATTTAGAATAGTGTCTATTAGGGGCGCCTGGGTGGCTCAGTCGGTTGAGCGTCTGACTTCTTCTCAGGTCATGATCTCACAGTTAGTGAGTTCCAGCCCTGCGTTGGAATCCATGCTGACAGCTCAGGGCCCGGAGCTGCTCCAGATTCCTTGTCTCCCTCTCTGTCTGCCCCTCTCCTGCTCATCGCTTTGTCTCTCTCTCTCTCAAAAATAAATAAATCCTAAAAAAAATTTTTTAAAAAGAATAGTGTCTATTATAAATTTGTGTCTACTATCCTGGCTGTTTTGCATGTTGCTTTCAAATTCATATTAATCTTAGTATGTTTACAAGGATCCCTAGCCTAATGTTAAATGGAAACAGTCATAATGACTATACTTTGTCTCATTACTCATTTTAGAGGAAAGTTTCTAACCCTTTATCATTAAGTATTATGTTTGCAATAGATTTTAGGAGATCCTCGACCCATATCTTATGTCTTCCATAAAGAATTTTCAGACTACCCTAGCCTTTAATCATGTCTTCCTCTTTGAGTGCCTGTGGTATTTATTATCTGCCTCATGGATGTACAGATAATAATCTTTTCTGTTCCAATACTGCTTAACACAAAATTACCTTTGAAAAGTAAACTAAATGCCCATAAAACTTGCCAGACCAGGCTGGACCAGCACAAAATGAGTTACTTCACCTCTGAATAACCCACACCAGCCATTTAGCATGTAGCACTGAACAGATTTAAAGTAGCTTTTGTGTGATTATTAATTAAGTTTTATGTACCTTTTATGACTGGATCTTATTTCTCTGATTAAGGTCCTGGTGGCACAGACTGTGTTTATATGTAGTTCCATGGAGTCCTCAATAAATATTCGTCAAATTGATGTAATACAGTTCTTTTAAAGGCCTGTACTATCATTGCCACCCCAGTGTTTTATATTGTATCCATCACTTCCATTTCTTTATAGGACACACATGATTTTCAGAGATGAAGGAATATAAATTGAGGGCATTGATTTAATCAGTGTGAGCCTAAGGTGGGAGATTCTGCTGTATTTATCAATTAGCACAACTTCAAAATTAGCAGCAAAATAGTTTCGTCGATGAGGCCCTGCAGAATGCCAGTCCATCTGGAAGTGAGGCACATCCTTGTTTACCTCTTATGTTGATTTTTTAAGAAATTTCACTATTCTGCTTTAATGGTCAACTGCTTCAGCTCCAATTCGGCGCAACCACAGAATCAAAACAATTCTAAGGAGCTATTCTTGAGGTAATTCAGGCATATACTTCTCATTTTGAGGGTAAACAAAGAAGAGAATAAATCATTCAACAAGTTCTTGTAGTGTACTGATATTAGTACTGACTGCAGTTAAACCTTCCCAGTTGTGATCTATTGATTGGACAACGAAACTACGACCTATTTGTTTTGCTTTCCCTTTCTCATTCAAGGTTTTCACTTAATGAACTTGCTGGTGAGATATGAATTGTTACCATTCCTTGAGCTGCTGAGTTAAAAATATCCAGGAATATCAACAGGAATTATAGAGTTAGATTTTTAAAGTCTGCCAGGATCACCATAAAAATGTGAATAACATCTTTAGATCAAATAGTACATAAAAGAAACTTTAGCAATAAAAATTAATAGTGTATCCATTTACTGCCTTATGGTCTGCTGCTTATTGAATTAGTCCAGTTGCTGAGGATAAAATCATAAAGCTTACTAAAGAAAAATAACATAAAAACGTATTTGTTTATGATCTTTCAGTACCAAGAGAGGAATCAAATCTGTGATTTGAAAACCATTTTTCAAAAATATAACAGAATACAGAATAAAAAGCAATTTACCTTTACTCAGTAGGGTATGTTAAGACTGCAGGAATAAAGTGAAGAAACTCTCCACTATGTGCAGTTTTTCAAGGTGAAATAAAATCCTTGTCAAATCCCAGCAGTGAAAGGAAATGAGAAACGATGATTAATAACACTGTTGGCAGGACAAAATAAACCTTGAAATCTAAACAATCTTCCATCACACCGAAAGCACATGAATCTATTATCTCTTCGCATTTTAATTGTTGGTTATTTCTTAAGTACTGTTGAGCTCTGTTTAAAAGTGTGCAAACATTTTTCAATATTAAAGTAGAATTACAGAAATTATTAGTGAGCCAAATAAATGCCTGATAGTGCCTATTGCTTTTAAGTACGTAGAAATCCCTTAGCTTCTCTGGTAGTCACTTAGCAATTCCTAGATCAACATTGCTTACACACTGTGTCTGACACACTTATAAATGTGCTGGGTAAAGTTTCTAACTACATAAACTAAATTTCATTGTTGTTTGGAATGTCCTATTCTGGAGCCTTACTTGGATTATCAAGCCTATCTTTAAACAAACAACCAAACACAATGACAAATATCCTCCTCTAGAATTTTCCACCTGATTAACAATCTCTTAAAAGTTATTTTTCTTTTTTACCTTTGATTCATAGGTTTTCATCATAAATTGTGCCCACTCTGAAACTGGATACTTCTGTTCCATTTGGGATTGCTCAATGTGAATATTCATTTTCCCAATAAAAAAATTATAGTACTATCAAACTATATGAATTAGCTGTTCTTAACAAATGTATCTCCAAGTGATCCAAATACTTTAGATTATTTTGTTTTTCACACACCATTACTGGAAAGGCGAACGTACTGGCAGGGTACTTGTATCCATGTATTAATTCAGAGATCCAGGTTCACAGCAGCTCTGCAATCTTTTTCTTTTTTTTTTTTAATATTTTTATTCATTTTTCAAGGAGAGAGACAGAAACAGAGACAGAGACAGAGACAGAGCATGAGAGGGAGAGGGGCAGAGAGAGAGGGAGACACAGAATCCAAAGCAGGCTCCAGGCTCCAAGCTGTTAGCACAGAGCCTGATGCAGGACTCGAACTCACAAACTGTGAGATCAGGACCTGAGCCAAAGTCAGACAGTTAACCGACTGAGCTACCCAGGCACCCCAGCAGCTCTGCAATCTTTAAGGTCACCACTGACTGTGTCCAGGCCCACGAGCCTGAAGGGGAATGAAACATTGACTGCGCACAAGGGGTCCTTAGGAACCAGGACTGGAAATGGCATTCAATACCTCCTCTCACATTACACTGGCTCAAATTTATTCACGAAGCCACAAATATCTCCAAGGGAGGCTGAGAAATAAAATCCTTACTATGTACCCAGAAAGCAAACACAATTTTTGATGAATAACTAGTTACTTCTCTCAGAGTTACATAACTTAAAACTTTGATATTTTTTTAGCTGGATGGAAAGTGTTTGTATTTCATTAAAATCTGACCAATTAGGTCACTTACAAGTTAGTCGTAAATTCTGAATACTTTAGCTGATGTAAAATTTTTATGATGCACTATACCCATTTTTTTGAGATAAGAAAACCTGGACTCAAAATGAGTCATATGACTTAATCTAAGGTCATAAGCTTATCTCATCTTTAACTACAAATCTAACTTTTCTACCAGATGTTTTCAGCATCCTCACTGAAATATCAAGATTACTAACAAAGTAGTGTCTAGTTTGAATCAAATACCTCATGCTAACTTAGGTTAAAACTTGTTGTATTTACTGAAATTGAGAAAGTGTGTGAGAAAGTAATCAATATTTCAGATACATAATAGGTACTCAGTTTCATGTTTTAAACATTATTCTCACATTTTAACAAAGATAAATCTAGGCCCAAATGGTTTCCATAGTGAGTTCTTCCAAACATTTAAGGAAGAAGTAATACCAATTATACACAAGATCTTCCCCCCAAAATGAAGACAGATCACTTTCCATCTCATTTTGTGAGATCAGCATTACATCAATACTAAAAGCAGACAATAACATTATTAGAAAAGAAACTACAGACCAATATCCTCACAAATGTAGACACAAAAATTATCAACAAAATACAACAAATTAAACACAGAAATACATAAAAAGATGATATGTTAGAACAAAGTGGTTGTATCCTGGAAATTCAAGACGGTTCTGCAACATTCAAAAATCAATCGGTATAATTCATCATATAAACATATTAAAAAAGAAAAACCATATGATCCTGTAAAAAGATGCAGAAAAAGCATTTTAGAAAGCTCCATATCCATTCATAGTAAAAAACCCAATAAATAGCATTTTTTCTAAAACACTTAGAGCAAACATCATAATTAATGGCAAAAAATTGAATATTTTCCCCCAAACTGTGGAAAAGCAAGGATGATCACTTGATCCTATTCAGCATCACACCAATAAGGAGTGAAAAGAAATAGGCATACAGATGAGAATGGAAGAGATAATCCTACCACTATTTACAAACTGCATGATTTTCTACTTAGAAAGTCTTTATGGAATCTAAAAACAGGTAGAATTATCAGAGAGTTACAAAGTCACAAATTACAGGGGCGCCTGGATGGCTAGTCAGTTAAGTGTCTGACTTTGGCTCAGGTCATGATATCACAACTTGTGGATTCAAGCCCCGCATCGGGCTCTGTGCTGACAGCTCAGAGCCTGGAGCCTGCTTTGGATTCTGTGTCTCCCTCTCTCTCTGTCGCTTCCTGCTCACGCTCTCTCTTTCTCTCTCTCTCTGTCTCTCTCTCAAAAATAAATAAACATTAAAAAAATTTTTTTAAAGTCACAAATTACAGAGTCAATATGAAAATTCAATCATTTTTCAATATGCTAGCAATAAAAATTAGAATTGAAGTTTAAAAAGCAATATTTATAATAACACTAAACAATGAAATATATATACCTACAAATTTAGCAAAATATGTTCAGGATATGCATGCTAAAAACACAAAGCACTGATAAAAGAAATCAAAGGGAACCTAAATTAATTAAGAGAAAGAACAAAGCTGGAGGTATCACAACTCAAGATTTCAACACACACTACAAAGCAGTAGTGGTAATCAAAACAGTATGGTACTGGCCCCAAAATAGACACATAAAGCAATGGAACACAAAAGAAACCACTCTTGGTCAACTAACCTACAACCAAAGAGGCAAGAATATACAATTTATTGAAGATAGTCTCTTCAATATATGATGCTGGAAAACTGGACAGCTACAGGTAAAAGAATGAAACTAGACCACTTTCCAACACCACACACAAGAACAAATTCAAGATGGATTAAATATCTAAGTGTGAAACCTGAAACCATGAAAATCCGAGAAGAGAAAACGACAGTAATTTCTCGGACATGGATTATGGCAACATTTTTCTGAATATGTCTCCTAAGGCATGGGAGACAAAAGCAAAAATCTAACAAAATAAAAAGCTTTTGCGCAGCAAAAGAAACAATCAACAAAACAAAAGGCAACCTAATGAACAGGAGATATTTGCAAATAATACATCTGATGACAAGCTAATATCTAAAATATATAAAGAACTTATATAACTCAACACCAAAAAAAACCACAATCTGATTTAAAAATGGGCAGATAATCTAAATGAACATTTTTTCCACAGAAGACACACAGATGGCTAACAGACACATGAAAAGATGCTCAACATGACTGATCATCTAGGGGGTTCCTGGGTGGTTCAGTTGGTTAAGTGTCCAACTCTTGATTTTGGCTCAGGTCATGATCTCATGGTTCATGAGGTTAAGCTCCACATTGGTCGCTGCTGTCAGCGCAGAGCCTGCTTCAGATCCTGTGTCTGTCCCCCTCTTTTTCTGCCCCTCCCCTGCTCATGCTTTCTCTCTCAAAGAAAAAAAAAAAGCTACACTAATTAAATACTGTGGTTCTGGAGAAAATAGTGACACCCAGGTCAATGGAATAAAGTCCAAAATTAGATCAATACATACATGCTTAATTTATATTTTACAAAGATGTAAGAGCAATTCTACTGAGAAATGATAGTCTTTCAATGCATTGCTCTGAAACAACTGGATATTTTATCTATCTACATTTCAATTTATATCTTATACCCTTCACAAAAATTAATTCAAAATGAATCACAGACCTACATGTAAAGTGTAAAACTATACAATTTCTAGAAGAAAGCATAAGAGAAAATCTGCATTATTTTATGTTAGACAAAAAGATTTTAGATCCAACACTAAAAGCATGACCCATAAAAGAAAACATTAATAAATTAGACTTTGTTAAAACGTAAAACATTTGCTCTGCCAAACATACTCTTAAGAGAGTGAAGAGACAAGCCATAAACTAGGAAGAAAAATTTGCAAGTCACACATATCACAAAGGACTTACATCCAGAATATAGGAAAAATTCTCAAATTCAATAATGGGAAATCAAACAACCCAATTTTTTAAGAGATTTTTAAATTTTCCTTTTTAAGTAACTTCTACACCAAACATGGGGCTTGAACCAACAACCCCAAGATCAAGAGTTACACACTCCATCGAGTGAGCCAGGCGTGCACCCCTCAAACAACCCAATTTTTAATAAATGAGCAAATTTTTGAACAACAATATCTTCACCAAAGAAGATATAGGAATGCCAAATAAGTAGATGAAAAGATGCTCAGAATCATCAGTTATTATGGAAATGTAAATTACAATCTCAGTGAGATACCACTACATATAGATACCACTACATATCTCTTGGAATAGCTAACGTCAGAAAAGCTGACAATATAGTAATTACTGTGAGGGAGTGGGCAACTAAAATTCTCATACATTGCTAGTGAGAGTACAAAATGGTACAGTGACTTCAGAAAATAGTTTGGCATTTTCTTATAAACGTAAACATACACTCACCACATGCTTTGATAATACAATCAATCCTCATTATTCACATCTGTATTTGTGAACTTTACCACTTGATGAAGTTTATTTATAACCCTAAATCAATACTTGAAAGGCTTTTGCAGTCATTCAATGGCATGTGCAGAACAATGAAAAATTTGACTAACTCAACATTCATGTTCCCAGTTGAGAATGAACAAGGCAGTGCTCTGGATTCTTGTTTTCACTCTCATAATTGTAAATAAATGTTCTTTTCTTGGTTTATTTAGTTGTGTGGTTTTTTGTTTGATTGGTTTTTTTTTTCAGTGGGTGCTTTTTTTTTTAATTTTTGTGCTTTTTGTTGTTAATTTTGTTTAAAATGGCATCCAAGTATGTAATCCTTTGTTGCTGTTTAGTATTTCCAAACACACGAGAAGGCTATGATGTGCCTTATAGAAAAAATACATATGTTAGATCAGTTTCATTTAACCATGAGTTACAATGCTGTTGGCTCTGAGTTCAAGGTTAATGAATCAACAATATATATTAAATAAGGTGTTTTTAACACACATATAACAAGGTTATGTATTGATCAGTTGACAAAAATGTTATTGTGGCCAGAGGCTTGCAGGAACGTAACTCTGCATTTGTCCTAGGAGCAATGTCTCATTATTTGCTAATTCAATGTTGAAGGTGACTTTATAGAGAACATTACTACCACAAGTAATGAGAATTGATTGTGACACTCCTAGGTATTTTCCCAAGGTAAATGAACACTCAGGTTTAAATAAAAACATATACATTTAAGTTTTATAACATCTTTTTTCATAATTGTCCCAAACTAGAAACTCCCTATATTATTTTCCATTATTGTCATAACTAATTACAACAAAAGTAGCTGTTTAAGCAACACAAATTTATTATCTCAGTTTCCATAGGTCAGAAGTAAAGCAGAGTCAGCTTAGTTTCTGCTTAGAATCTCACAACGCTGAAATCAAGGTGTTGATAGAGCTAACTTCCTTTCTGGAGGTTCTGAGGAAAATATATTTCCTTATACATTTAAGTTGTTGGAAGAATTCAATTCATTGCAGTTGTAGGACTGAGATTCTTGGTTTTTGTTGGTTATTAGCTGAGGGCCATTACCAGCTTCTAGAGACTATCCCATGCCTTAGCTCATATCTCCCTTCCTCTATCTTCAAAGCCAACAAGTCAAATTCTTCTCACACTGCATCTATTTGACTCGCTTCTGCCTTCCTCAGTAACCTTTAAGGATCTGTGATTACACTGGACTCACAGGGATAATCTTATTTCAAAGTCAGCTAATTATCAACCTTAATTCCATCTGCAATCTACAGTCCTGATTCCATCTACAAACATAATTCCCTTTTATCATGTAATATAACATATTTACCAGCATAATACAAGGGAACAAAGATCAGGGGACCCCAAATCCTGCCTACCACACTATCCAAATGTCCTCCACCTTGTGAATAAATAAACTCCATACAGTGGGGTACTACTCAGGAATAGAAAGGAAAAAGCTATTGATACATTCGACAATATGGATGAATTTCAAATGCATTATGCTAAGTGAAAGAAGCCAGATTCAAAGAGGTTACACAGCGTAGTGCCTATTTATATAGAAAGCTAAAAAGAAGATCAGTTGTTACCTGGTTGAGGGTAAGTTTGACTACAAAGGGGCAGCATGAAGGAGTTTGGGGAGGGAACTGTTACTATCTTGATATAATTTTGTCAAAACTCAAAGAATTGTAAACCCAAAGAATAATTTTCTTCTGTATGAAAATTTAAAAACGAATTTTAATAATTATTCCATTTGGTTATTGGTACTCTTCCTTTGCTTTCAAAGTCCTTACCATTTGACTTAAAGAATAATTTTCTTCTGTATGAAAATTTAAAAACAAATTTTAATAATTATTCCATTTGGTTATTGGTACTCTTCCTTTGCTTTCAAAGTCCTTACCATTTGACTTAGTAGGTACAATACCAGTATAAGACATATAATATAAGAGAATGAGTTTTGTTACTAGAAAGATGGGGGTTTTTTGGCTTAGAGACAAATCATACTAGAAGAAGGGCCACTTTTCCTCAGTTTCTTTTTCATAGGACTCACATTTTTCACCAAATGATTCAAACCACTCCATCGAACTGTTCTCATTTAAATGTCCACATCACGCAAAGAATCTGCGTAATTCTAATCAACTTTGGTCTTCTCGAGATTTTCCCTCTTTTCAACCCATACAACACTTACTTGGGCTTGACCAGAAATAACTCTTGGTAGCCAGGCTCCAAGCACTCTCTAAAAATCAAAACGAATATGTGGTGAAAGTAGCCTATTCTGACAGTAGGTTAAGTTCACAGCCACCAAGAACCTTTCCATTCCTCTGTAAATGGTAGTGTGCTACAAAAGAGCAGGAGTGGTCAGATTTTAGGCAGGGACTAAATGAAATTCCTATGATGTGACTCAACAGCTAACTCCTCAGATTCTCACCTGCCAGGGAGGGCATCGTTATCCTGATGGCACAAACCTCTATGTGGATAGTGGTTGTGCTGTTTGCTGGCCGCAAGATTTCTACTCTCAGACTATTTTATATCATGCTTGACTCGATGAGGGGAAGACAAATATAAAGAAAATGAAAACTCAGCTACAAATATCCATTATTGAAATGTCTTCATTATTACTGAAAGGGTGGTGTCCTCACAAAGAAGGAAAGCTGAAATGGAGTTCTGGAGTTACAGGGCTTACACATATATGGCTGCCAGAAGAAATTTATCTGAAATTTCCTAAACCTTGATTAGAATTTCCCTCCATTCAATCTTTATTAACTCATTCTGAAACTTCCAATATTTTCTGTAGCATTTTCTGTACATATACAGGAGACAGAGATATTGGGTCTATAATTAATGGCTGCTTCAAAATTTGCAAAAAGGCTAACATTAGATCCACACTGTCCTCAGCTTCCATATCCCCCCTCACTCCCATATCGGAAACCAAAACCTCTACTGAGAAATAGTCCTTAGCTAACTCTAGCTTCATTTTCTGGGAGTCAGAAGCATCATCCTTCTTCTTAAAATAACCTTAATGCAGGATCTCAGTTCTGATAATTGTGTTTCTTCCTGTTCCTAAGCATCTTTCTAGTTTGTATGGCTCCATTTCTTACATTCTAGTTTGTATGGCTCTGTCTTTCTAGCTTAGCTACTGTTCCTAAATTCCTCCTCTGTAATCTGCTCCATACACTAATCACCTACTAATATAAGGGTATTTTTCCTAAGTGCCAGGTTAGTATTTAAAGACCCTTCTATCCAGTGATAGATATTTTGGGTGCTTGCTGCAAGAGCTTCTCTTCTCTTCTGCTTTTGCTAGATTTTCATTGCCAGATCTCACCCTTGTTCCCAAAGGATTGCTCTTCTTCATTTTGCCCCATTTTCCATTTCCCTTTCCAACTGTTTACCTGCAGTTTATCATCACCATTAGATCTTGTTGAAGAGGAGATTAGGGCACTTTAGGGAATCAATGGAATGTGATGAACCTAGTAAGATCACTACCAGAATGAGGATGGGGCTCTATGTGCTAAGCCTAGATGAGACTGTGACCAAAATGAACACAGCTGAGATGGCACTGAGCAATGATGTCTTGGGTAAGCACCCATCTCCCACCTCTGAATAAATTAATATAAAGGCACACATTTCCCCCATCCTTTTCCCTCCAAGTCTTCCCAATCTCTCTAGGTACTTAGTCTCTACTTAGACAATTCCATTTGTTCCACTCTCAAAAATAAATAAATAAATAACGTATTACAAAGTTGCGTTTTTTCTTATAGATCCATTTTTACTAGGTAAGCTCAAGGAGCTCAGAAAGGAGATGTGCTCAATTTAAACTCTGGGATAAGTACAAACTTTGCCTCCTATGTAGGATAAATCTTCACTTCACCCCTGCAATTGTATCACACTTGTCCAAGGATATAAGTAGGTACCAAAATAAATCATAGAAAACTAAGATGAAAGGTTCATCACTCATGCCCAATCCATGTGATTATTTGTATATGTACATTTATGTGTGTGTGAAGTACTAAACCTTGAACACATCACCATGGTCCCAGATATTTACCACAATGTAACGACAGTTATGATATAGAAGTTCTTTAATACAGAATGTTTAACTCATGACTCATTTATATCAATCCCCACAGTGAGAGGAAAGCTTCAGTTTTCCTGTCCTATATCTTCATCCATCCATCTACATGATCCCCTGGCCATTGCATCACTTTACCCATTCCTCTGTATAGCCCCAAATGGTAATCAATACCATCAGATGGAAATCTCTACCATTATCTGCATACTCTTTCAGAATCAAAGCCTTGGTCTTTCTCTGCTGACCACTGCCCCTCTGGCTTTATCAATTCTAGCAGTTTCACTGTTTAATGACACAAACTAAAAAATTTTTTTAAGTTTATTTATTTTTAGAGAGAGAGGGAGAGAGCATGTGGGGGTGGGCCACAGACAGAAAGGGAAAGAGACTCCCAAGCAGGCTCTGCGCTGTCAGTTCAGAACCTAAATGAGATCATGACCTTAGCCGAAATCAAGAGTTGGACGCTTAACCTACTGAACCACCCAGCACCCCCCACCTTTTTTTTTAAACAAACTAAAATTCTTGAATCGTCTGTCATTTCTTTCTTTTGCCTATCCCACATACAAACACTCAATTAGTCAACTTTAAAAAAATGTTTCTCAGTCCATTCTTTATTTTTATTCACATTCCCACTACCTTGGTCTAGGTTCTTTGTAGTCCATTTTTTGGCTATTGAATAACTGCCAAATCAGTCGCCCTGGCCTCAGTTTTATTTCACTCCCCCATCAGTCATCCCAGTTTACCATAGGCAGAATGGCTTTCCTTCCTAATAAATGGAAGGGATTTAGTTTTTACCCTACAGAAAGCTTCCAGTGACTCACAACAGAAAATACTCAATATATATCTGTGAAATGAAAGAATAAATATTACTCAGAACATCTACCATGGTACTTTGCATATGAGAGGCACTCAATAATTAGAATAAGTTTTCCAATTGATGTTAATTTTAATAGATCTTAAAAGAGAAGAGTGTACAGAAATCTAAATATTTTCCTCATAAAGAAGGTAATCAGAATCAGCTCTTGAAACATGTCTAAACAATATCCCTGCAATGCTCCTAGATCTTTAACATGATCCTTTTAGAGCAATTTAGTTCTAACTTTATCATTTTCAATGAGCTCATGGTCTGCTTAGTTTCATCAAAGTTTTGCAAAGTGAAATTTCCCATAGGTTCAAGTGTTTCCTCCTAACTCCTGATTCTTTCTGTAAAATTTCAGGCATGTAACCATCACAGCCTGTTTTAAATACAGATATACAAATATGTATGCACACATACATGAAGTTAACAAAGAAATTAATTTAAAAAATTTTTAGTGTTTATATTTGAAGGAGACAAAGTGTGTGAGCAGGGGAGGGGCCGAGAGAGGGAGACGTTGAAGCTGAAGCAGGCTCCAGGCTCTGAGCTGTCAGCCCAGAGCCCAATGCAGGGCTTGGACTCACAAACCGCGATGACCTGAGCCGAAGTTGGATGCTTAACCAACTGAGCCACACAGGCGCCCCACAAAAGAATTAGTTTTAAAACATAAAAGTAAAGATTTATTCTTATTGCAATATTTCATTTCTTAAGTAAGTATTCTTTAAAATTCCAAAGTTGAATCGTTTTACTTATTCTTAGGGTAAATTAGGACAGAAATCCCTCATTAGAATTCTAAGTTCCTAAAAGTCAAAAAATACAAAAATGGCACTAAGACATTTAGTCTATTAGGCAGTTTAATAATTCCTAAAGCATATTACCTGGGTAATATAAATCCCCCAAAGTGAGTATCAAGCACAAAAACAGAGGAAACAATAAAACTACACAGCAAGGATAGAAAGTGATTTTTTAAAAATTCTTTTTCTTCAATTTTAATGTTACAGGTTATGCCAGTCATGTGTGATAGGTAATTTTATATCTCTAACTGGCAATACTATTTTTTGCAGTGGAGATGGTATACAAGGCGAAAAACAGTATGAATGGTTTTATACGAAAAAGTTCTTTGAACAAAGTTCACTTAAGACCATTTACTACCACAGAGGTAGAAAACTGTTTCCATCATCCACATGAACCCGCACGGCTGCTGTAAGTCCAAAGCACCGTTGCCAAGAGTGATGTGAGTCATTAAGCCTCAAGCAGATGCTAAGACTTGGAAGATCCAGGGCGTTGCACACTGTTCCAGCGTACCACAGCCCATAACTTCTAGGCAATCAAAGGTCAAATGAAGAGAACACGAGCCTACTATTATGGAAGATTATTTGGCACACACTCTGAATTTTTCTGTCTTCCCTGATGATCAATAGCATTAACCTGAAATGCAATGCATTTTATACAGAACTTGCCATAGGAAGCACAGTTTCTTTAGACAAAACTGGAAAGAAGTGCCTATAACATGAATAAGTTGCTATTGCAAGCCAATTACTCCTTTGGGATGACCGCGGGTGCTCTATTTTTAGTGAAAAGAGACCTAATAATTTCACTAGTCCCAACCTTCACATCAGCACAATCGGGTCCCTGTACGATCAATATGAACACAGAGAACATCCGGTCAGAAAGAAACACAGCAACTGGCATTGCCACCTCACACGCGGAGCCACAAGGGATGGGATACGAAACGGAGAACCATAGACTTCTTTTTGCAAGCTGCATCCTAAATGTGAGCCAGAGGAATGAATATTTATTACATGGACTTTCAAAAGGAAATATTTAAAATTTAAGAGATGATGAGACAGAAACAGAATGGCAAACATACTAAAATCCATCACATAATTTAATGGTTTTCTAGTATCCTCAGTCTCTCCCTCTATAACTTTTCCCTTTCTCCCTTCAAACAGGTTAATTACTACTTTATTGAAAAAACAACTTCAACTCATGCTACTGACTACAGTCTTCTTGAATTCTGCCTTCTTCCCTCACTGTTTTCCCTCAGGACTCCATGCTCCAGCCACACCAGACTAGAGACAATCTCCCAATGGGGCCCACTCTTCCTGGCCTTTGCAGATGATGCTCTCCACTTGAAAGGTTTTCCGTGCTCATCTTCATTTTTTAACTAATTCATAATCTAATCACTTCCTTATGACTCTCCAGTTAGATTCAACTTCTCTATGCTTCTGTTGTTCCTGTTCTTACTTCTATTTCATCATTTTTCATGCTGTATTTTACTTGTCATATTATTTGATTCAAGATTATTCTCTCCTTGAGAATGAGAATTGTGCCTTTTATCTCGCTATCCCTGTCCTGAGCATAGTCCCCTGCATATAACACTTATTGAATAAATAAGTACAAATAAATAAAACGTATCCAAAGCAATGCTTTCACTGTGCTTTCGATCCAGAAATTTAGTTTCTAGGAATTCACCTAACAATTTTAAAATAAATTTCAAAATCAGGAGAGTCTTGGGGTGCCTGGATGGCTCAGTTAGTTGAGTGTTCGGCTCTTGCTTTTGGCTCAGGTAACACCTCCAGGGTTGTGGGATCGAGGCCCATGTCAGGCTAACACTCAGCACAGAGCCGGCTTAAGATTCTCTCTCTCTCTCTCTCTCTCTCTCTCTCTCTCTCTCTCTCCCCAACCCAGATCTTCTCCCCACATCATGCACACACTCTCTCTCTCAGATAAAAATAATAACAATAACAATAATAAATTAAAAATAAATACAATCACGAGATTCTTTATAACTTCAGACAGGCATAGGCAATTTCTTACAACTTGTCTTTAAAAAGGCTTTTTTTTTTAAGGTGAATCCCAGATTCAGATACAGAAATGCAGATGTGAACACCTGCACCCAAGTTTTAACAATGATAGAAGATACGAGCATAGCAGGTTTATGGTAGACGACATTTATTAAATGGAATTTTGTCAAGCCAAGCTTTGTGATCTTGAAAGCCTGGGTTTCCCATAACTTAGTGCTGAAAACATTAGAAGGAGAAGCCACATGGGGCAGTTGGGGAAGACGGTTTGAGGTATGAGGAAAAGACAGAGGAACAAGGTGGAAGAACAAAGGAGAACACGGTTTAATTGCTTGAACCATCTCACCTTTAATCAGAATTTAATCTTTTTGAAAATTGAAAGGGAAAGTAGACAACCTTGCAGAATGACATCTGCAGGCTAACTTCAAGAATTTACATCTAAAGAACTGTTGTCAATTTTTATTCATACTGTAACCTAAAGAACTAAAAGTTTGTATGTTATGTAACAAACTTTTTACGTACACAGTTTGTTAATTCTGTCTATAACTTATCTATTCTTCCTCCAGTGTCCCCCATTGTTTATGTAAGTAAATATCCAATCTAACCTAAAGTTTAGTCTGTTATCAAAAAATAGCCCTTTGAGGGGCGCCTGGGTGGCGCAGTCGGTTAAGCCTCCGATTTCAGCCAGGTCACCATCTCGCGGTTCGTGAGTTCGAGCCCCGCATCGGGCTCTGGGCTGATGCCTCAGAGCCTGGAGCCTGTTTCCGATTCTGTGTCTCCCTCCCTCTCTGCCCCTCCCCCATTCATGCTCTGTCTGTCTCTGTCCCAAAAATAAATAAACGTTGAAAAAAAATTAAAAAAAAAAAATAGCCCTTTGAAATATATTCAGTCTCTTAAATAAAAATGCTTAGTCTTGCAAAAAACTCCTCCAGCTGCTTCTCTCCTTAAGACATTTGCATTGTTCACATGCCCCAGACCAGAGGTAGAGGAGGACAGTCTACAATTCTGGAATGCAGATTCCTTAGCAACCTGCTATAAAGCTCCTTTAGTCTCCAATACAAAAACTGATCCCTTATAAACTTTGGTACACTCTTCTTTGCTTGGACCCATGTTTCTGCTCACGGTTCAGGTCCTGAGGACCTCATCTTACCTCCTACTGGTACTAAAGATAGTTCTAAGGCTTGACTTTGATCCTACTCCTTCCTGGCACAGAGAGTCCATCCTATGGCCATGACTGAAGAGCCATGCTGCTAGACCAGTGCTTTTGGGTCTCCCTAACTATGTTTTCAGTGATGTGGCATGGGTCAGTCTGCCAAGTGCAAATCTAAATTCATCCCAGAGTTGCAAGCAAGGGCATGAAGAACACCTGCCCCCTCTGTACTTGGTGATATTCTTATTTATCTGACATACTACCACTCTAGGTTGAATTCTGAAGAACAGAAAGAGAGACCCCTGCATTTGACTACATCACATGCTACTTTGTCTCTTTCATCTGTCTCTTCCCACAAGCATTCAAGACTGGGAAAGGAAGTTCTCCCTTTTTCCTTCTACCTCCCAAAACTTCCCCTAAAACCCAGTGATCTAGCTTGCCAAACAACATTTATCCCATGATCAAAGGGATGCAAACTTTAAACAATTCAGCAAACAATAGCAATGCTTATATGGCAAAGGATAGATGCAAACGCCCTCTTTTTGAATTTCAGAATGAAATCTCTTCCTGGATTTCATGGATGCTTAGGTGAACGAGAGTGAAGGAAGGCTCAGAAGGACAAAATAGGAATCATAAGAAATTTAATCTATTAACATTGTTCTACATATTAACTCCCCTGGTCCACCTGCACAATTAAATAAAGCACCCTTTGGTAGCAAAAGTTAATTTATAGTAAGCATTGACAAAAAGTAATACGTAGAAGTGATACCAGCACCTGTCCCCTTTTCTACTTTCTTACCCCTGGCTCCAAAGTATGCTGGGATGGATGCCGTACACAGCTAAAGCAAAGATCATTGTTTCTCCTGAAACAGTTCAACTTCTAACACTCTCAATTCTGGGTGAAGACCCAGTGGAATTGTGTTGAGTCTCAGGGCACCACCTTGACTAGAGGCAGAGGAACAATTAACACTATTTGAATTAGCCTCAGCCAATGTACAAAATTATACAGTCCCTCTCCCAGTGTCTGCCCATCAGAGTGGAACCTGTTTTTATAGTTCTCTCTCTCCTAAGGCTCTTACAAAGAATTATTTCCTTCTGAGACTCAGAAAGAAGAGACTTATATTGTCGATTAGCTCAACTACTTTATCTTACTTAGAAAGACAAGTTTAATAAATCAGAACATTCTTCTATCTGAATCCTGTCTACCAACATTATGTTATCTTTAATTCATGAGTGTATGTACTATCTGAACTTTGAACAGTAGGATGGCCTTGACTCTTTTTTTTTAATCTCTAGGGGGAAATTCGCATACACAAATTAAAATCTTGTTTCACCTTTTTCATCCCAACTCTCAAGCTGATATATACACACCTCGAGTCTTTAGAAATCAAAAGTAGGTAAAAGAGATTAATGGTGGGGAGCAGAGAAAAAGAAGGCAAAGTTCAAGTCTACTTCTCTAACCACCCTAGGAAAACTGGATGTTCTGTGAAGGATGACATTTGAGAACATAGTGAGAATGAAAAAAACAATTTGCAGCTGTTGAGAATTGGGGCTGAGAGATGCTCCTATACATGCCTAATAGTGACTGGGAAGAAGAAATATTTATTCTGGGTCAGAGTATGATGGAAAACATTTTCAGGGGGTATATGTTATCCGTTTGAGCTGCTATAACAAACCACTATACAGACTGGGTAGCTTATAAACAACAGAAATTTATTTCTGACAGTTCTCGAGGCTGGGAAGTCCAAGATCAAGGCACAGGTAGATTTGGAGTCTTGTGAGAGTCTACCTCCTCAAAGATAGCTATCTTTTTACTGTAACATCACATGACAGAAAGGGAGAGAAATCCCTCTAGAATCTCTTTTATAAGGAAATTAACACCTACTCATAAGGGCTAGTCACCTCCCAAAGGCCCTGCCTCCTAATACCATCACATTGGGGATTAGGTTTCAACATACAAATTTAGGGGAACACAGACATTCACTCTATGGCAGGATATTGGAGAAAAGAGATTCCAACTTGCTAGGATATGTTTTCCAAATTGATCATCACACCCAGAGATTTTGCTCCACAGTAATAGTGTTGCCATATAATGAGGTAAGTTGCCTGGCTCCTATTTAAGGATTCTTTCAAAATAATTAAACTTTTCACTATCTTTCTCACTAAATCCTGTGAGAATTATTCAATTTAATCTTTGCAAGGTATTATTTAATAAAATTTCTGAAAACACAAAACTCTCTAAATCCCCTCAAGTGTTGGTGAGCTAACTGAAGGCACGTTAAGAGGTGTGCTTTATCACTGGTCAACACTAAATGTTACACTTCACATGTACTTGGGGAGAGAAGGAGTGGAGAGCAAGGAAGAGAAAAAGGAAGGAAAGAACCAAAGAATGGAAAGAGAGGGAAGGAGAAAGGAAAGAAGAAACAAAAGAACCGGGCGAGAGGAAGAATAAGTAAATATTAGACAGCATAGCAATACTTTCTTCTTGACTTACATGAAATAGTAAATCTTATACAATTGACGATAGAGAACTCCTCAGGGAGTTTGCAATAAAAGGGACAGTGTGTAAAACAAATCTTTAAGCCAATAGAATTCTGAATACTGGTCAGATCTGGGTATTAAGAAAAACCCTCAGATAACAGATTTGCCCATAGCAGACCAAATCTCTCTTCACCAAGTAGTCCCAAATGTCTTCTATGGCTCATGGCGTTGGGGAATGCAAGCTAAAAATTGTCCAAATATTCCACATTTGCTACAGATGCTGTAGTTCTGGAAGCCAATCACTTCACAGTTAATGCTGAAAGAACTGATACTACAAAACAAAGACATCTGTACCCTGGGAGGTGTGTGTGTGTGTGTGTGTGTGTGTGTGTGTGTGTGTGTGTGTATATACGTGTGCACAACTATGCACTCACATAAGTGTATGGAAGCAAAAGGATAGTTCTTGTTTTTATCAACTTTTGTCTATAATATTGACTTTGAATAGATTCCTTCTGATTACAAAAACAAAACCATCATTAAGAAACTTTGAAAAATACAGAAAATCACTACAAAAAAGAAATAAAAATTACTCATAATGCCATATGTAAGAAATAAGAAATATTAATATTTCAGCATGTATTTCCCAAGATTTTTTTCCACTGGGATTACACTATGCTTAATATTTTTTTTAATGTTTTTATTAATTTATTTTTGAGACAGAGAGAGACAGAGCATGAGCAGGGGAGGGACAGAGAGAGGGAGACACAGAATCTGAAACAGGCTCCAGGCTCTGAGCTCACAGCACAGAGCCCGATGCGGGGCTAGAACTCACAGAGTGTGAGATCATGACCTGAGCTGAAGTCGGACACTCAACCGACTGAGCCACCCAGGCGCCCCACACTATGCTTAATATTTTATAAACTACTCATTCACATAATATTAATCACCCTGAATATTATTATTGTCTGTCATGAAGTATATATTCTTTCACCATGTGTTATTAATGCCTACAAATATTACCATCATACAGATTTAAGGTGCTTTAATAATATTCTTTGGCTGTAAATGCAGTTGTTCATATATTTTTTTTATGTTTGCAATAAAACATTAATGCTCTAATTTGCATCCATCATTATTTACTTAGGGACAATTTTAGGAGACAAAATTAGAGATCAAAGATATTTTCATTTAAAGTATTTTGATACAAATTACCAAATTATTCTACATATGTCGTGTTACTTTTACCCTCCTCTATAATGCATAAGTCCCACTTACCTGAACTATTGACAACACTGGCTATCATTTTTCTTTCATTTTTCAAATTTTAAAATACAAAATACATAGATTTTTATTTTCTTTAATCAATTGTGAGGTTAAATAACTCCCATTCTTTTTTTTTTTATTTTGTATTCTTTTGTTGGTTCGTGTCCTAATCAGTTCTGTTATTTATGTATTTATTGCTCATTCTTTCATTATTTTTGTAAAGGCTCTTTATTTAATAAGAATTTTCACTTTCAAGGGATTTTTGAAGAAAAAAATTTCTGGAAAATACCTCATCAAGGTTTTTTTTTTAAGTTTATTTATTTTGAGACAGAGAGAGAGAATAGGCAGAGGAGGGGCAGAGAGAGAGAGAGAGAGAGAGAGAGAGAGAGAGAGAGAAAATCCCAAGCAGGCTCCATGCTCTGTGCTAAACCCAACATGCAGCTTGATCTCATGACCCTGAGATAATGATCTGAGCAGAAATCAAGAGTCAGACACTCAATTGACTGAGCCATCCAGGTGCCCCAAGTTGTTTTTCATTGTAGTAAGGACACTTAATGTGACAAATTTAACAAACTTTTAAAGTGTAAATATAGTGCTGTTAATTACAGGCACGATATTGTACAGCAGATCTCTAGAATTTATCATTCTGCCTAACTGAAACTTACATTTTTTAACTTTTATTCATAATATGTTTACATACAAAAATTTTTAGTTTTATGTAGGCAAATATGTCAATTACCATTGTTTTTATTTATTATGGTTTATAATTTGACAGAGAGTTCTGATTTTTATTATTAATAATGCTTCCATGGGGCACCTGGGTGGCTCAGTTGGTTAAGTGTCTGACTTCAGCTCAGGTCATGATCTCACAGTCTGTGGGTTTGAGCCCCGTGTTGGGGTCTGTGCTGCAGCTCAGAGCCTGGAGCCTGCTTTAGATTTTGTGTCTCCCTCTCTCTCTGCCCCTCCCCCAACTTGCACTCCATCTCTCAAAATAAAATAAAGACATAAAAAAATTTTTAAGTAATGCTTCCAGCATCAGTATTTAAATAAATGAATTTTTCTACTGGTTTGAAAATTTAACATATTTCATATTCTGATTACATTAAAGTCTGTTCTTGACATTTTTATTCAGATTTATTAATCTAACTGATTTGGTGCCAATCACATGCCGTTTTGGTTATCATGGCTTTGTTTTAAATTCAAGTCTTCAGTAGTGTCTGCATATCTTACTCTTGTTTTTAAAAAAGAAACGAATACCATTACCCCCTTTTTTGTTCTTCCATCACACTTTTGTATGACTTTAAGTTCCAAAAACTGTTTTGAAGTCACATAATGGAACTGAAGTAAACATTTAAATTAATAGGATAAAATTAGCGTCTTCACAATATTCACAGTTCCCATCCTGGAACATGGTATACATTTATTTAATCAACACCCTTTATTATGTCTCAAGTAAAGTGTATTGGCTGTTCACATAGGTTCTACACTCTTCTGGTTCATTTTTATTAGTCTATGAACACCCAGAATTTTTTTTTCTTTTTTTTAATTAGGTAGGCTCCATGCCCAATACATGGGGCTAAAACTCATGAGCCTGAGATCAAGAGTTGCATGCTCCATCGACTGAGCCAGCTATGCATCCCCTGAACATCCAGAAAATATTTTTGAGACACTTTCATGGACCAGGCAATGAGCTAATATATTCCTGGGTAAAGTTTTGCTACTAATGTGTATGAAAACTGTTCTCTACAATATATTGTGATCATTGCTGATAAACAACAGAGTTCCTTATTTTTATATGCATTTTAAACATATTTAATTTGTTAATCTTAATACTTTTGAGTTATCTCAAGTTATCTGGATTACAAATCAAGTTATCTATAAATAATGTTAATATTGCACCATTCTTTCAAATATTATTGTAACTTCAAATTTGTATTTCTTTATTTTTTTTCAAGTTTATGTATTTTGAGAGAGAGGGAGTACAAGTGGGAGAGGGCTAGAAGGAGAGGGAGAGAGACACAGAGAGACAGAGACAGAGACAGAGAGAGAGAGAGAGAGAGAGAGAGAATCCCAAGCAGGCTCTGCAGTGACAGCGCAGAGCTGGATGCAGGGCTTGAACCCACAAACAGAGATAATGATCTGAGCCAAAACCAAGAGTTGGACACTTAACCGACTGAGACACCTAGGCACCCCAAATTTGTATTTCTTTATAGAATTTGGTAATGGATTTCAGAATAGGATAATATATTAGTAAGCCTAGAATTAACCTTTAATTCAAATTTTCATTATATTATGTATGTGTTTTCTCTATTTTACTTGATTTTTAATTATGAGAGCTTTATTTCATTAGACTTTTCAAGGAAGCAACTTTTGATATTAACCTATCATTTTTGTGATGGTTTTTCAAACTGTTAAACTCTCCCTTTGCCTTATTATTTATGCCTATGTTTTCCTTAGTAGTTATTCTGTGCACTTAAAAAATATTTCAAATAGGACACTTAATGATTTCATTTTCTTTCTTCCTATTTTAATAGTGAAGGTTTTTAAGGGATGAATTTTCTAATTATATGTATGGATACATTACCTAAATTTGGGGTGTTCAAAATGACATAGTTTTTTTAATTGCTAATAACAGATTTCATCTCTGACCATGAGCTACCAGCCTTCTTTGTACAAACAAATTTTTTCAAATTCCTTTCTGTGTTAGAAATTACACTGGTGGCTCCTAATGAATCATGCTCCCAGGATTGAAGCTTGGGATGGTTCTCTCCCATATTGATTCTGGGCTTGCACATGAACTTTGGCCATGCATCAACATGCATGATGTGAACAGAAGGTTGACAAGCAATTGTACACTGGGACTCATCTTCTTGGAACTCAGTCTCCATTCTGTTCTCCTGAAGGGAGAGGACACATGGAAATACATTCTCTGAAGGATAAGATACCACATGGAGGGCAAAGGTAGCCTGGCCACGTTCCCAGCTGACACTATGTGGAGTAATGAGCCAGCCAGTCAACCAAAACAATCATAAAAAATAATAAATGCTGTTATTTTAAGCCAGTAAGTGTTGAGAGTGTTTGCTATGGAACAATAGAAAACAGAAATTTTTTTCTGTTTAAACTTGATCTGACTCAATCGCTTCTCGGCCTTTTGGCTAAGATCAAGTGTAAACTTGATCTGACTCAATGATATTTTTCTACTTAGCCAAGTTTCAGAGAAGAGTTTTGAGAAGGAAGATACTTTTGTCTCCATGTATCAAACATGCCACCCCACCAAGAAGGCAGTAATGTCTACAGTTAAATGTGCATTGGAAAGGCTTTTTTTCCTCTTTTGTTTTCTGGTGCAAATGAATCTTTGCATCATTTCAGTATCATTTTGTTACTGAGCCAATAGAAACATAGGACATGATTTATTAAATATCAATATTCTCAGCATCCTCATATGTAATTTCTAAATCATATCTACTTTTGAAAATACAAGATAACATGCATAACATTTAACCAATGGGTGATTAATTTGTTGTGAGTTACAGACCTTTGTAAATAAACGAGAAATTTGTGCACCCTCTCCTCAGAAAAACACAACCTCACAAAGAAATTATTACATACAATTTCAGCAGTTTCATGGACTCATTAAGGAAAATATGTAGTGATTTTCAAATACAGTTTAACCAACTAATCTGTCCTCAGATAAAAGCTTACCAAGAAGCAACAAAAACAGAGCTTCAACTCTGTTGAAGAAACAGTGGTGCCTGATAACCCACCTGTTGCCTACATTCTTCCATTTGCCTACCCCACACCACATCCCTCCACAGAGCATAGTTTATAAATCAATGTCTTAAAATGACACGATAAAATTAAATACCTAGAAGAAAGATAAATAAATATGAAGGGACTGGAGCCAGAGAATTTCTGACACAAACTAAGAGCAAGTATACAATAAGGAGAGACTGGATTCATTGTTGCAGTAAAGGTAAAAGAAAATACTGTGTGAATCACTGTGGCCAGAGGCTCAACATGAGACAGCAAATTACCTGCCGCTTTAAAAGAAGTTGGGGGCGCCTGGGTGGCGCAGTCGGTTGAGTGTCCGACCTCAGCCAGGTCACGATCTCGCGGTCCGTGAGTTCAAGCCCCGCGTCAGGCTCTGGGCTGATGGCTCGGAGCCTGGAGCCTGTTTCCGATTCTGTGTCTCCCTCTCTCTCTGCCCCTCCCCCGTTCATGCTCTGTCTCTCTCTGTCCCAAAAATAAATAAACGTTGAAAAAAAATTAAAAAAAAAAAAGAAGTTGGATGGCTACTCCAATTAGTTTTATGTGTCAACTTGGCTAAACCATGGAAAGCCCAGATATTTGGTTATACTTTTTTCTGGATGTTTCTGTGAGGGTGGTTTTGGAGGAGATTCACATTTAAATTGTTAGACTAAGTAAAGCAGTTGAACTCATCCAATCAGTTGAAGGTTTAAATAGAACAAAAGGCTGGCCCTCCCAGAGTATGAGAGATTTCTGCCTGACAACCTTCAAACTAGGACCTTAGTTCTTCATGGTGTTTTATTGGGTTTTGAGTGTGTGTGTGTGTGGGGGGGGGGTGTTTGTGGGTTGTTGTTGTTGTTGTTGTTGTTGTTGTTTTGGTGAAAAAATTTATATTTAGATTTAGCCAGCTGGACACAGTTTAGATGATCCCAATTTTGTTGGCAACATCCAAAGCATCACAGTCAGGAGCCAGTCAAACATATGCCCTCTTTCCTCCATGGGGCTTGATCAGAGTGTTGACCTTGGCCATGTCAATGTCATAGAGCTTCTTCACAGCCTGTTTGATCTGGTGCTTGTTGGCCTTGACATCCACAATGAACACAAGAGTGTTGTTGTCTTCTATTTTCTTCACGGCTGACTCAGTAGTCAGGGGAAATTTGATGATGCCATAGTGGTCAAGCTTATTTCTCCTGGGGGCACGTCCAGAATATTTGGGATGCCTTCTTAGATACAGTGTCTCTGAAGGAATGTAGGTGACAGGAAGATCTTTTTTTGTGTGACTGTGGATGCCTTCCAGGACTGCTTTCTTGGCCTTCAAAGCCTTTGCTTTGGCTTCAGCTTTGGGAGGGGCAGGGGCTTCCTACTTTGCTTTCTGCACCATCTTCATGAAAGCCACTCTTCTTGGTTTTATGGAGGCTTCCAGCCTTTGGACTGGAATGGGCTTTACAGATTTTGGATTTGCTAGCTTCTATAATCTCATGAGCCAATTTCTTATCAGAAATCTCCTTGTATATACTACATACTATACATATGCAGATATAAAATAAAGAGCCCTGGAGAACCCTAATACAACCATATATCCCAGTGTCCAGGACAGACTAGGTTTATGCCTGTGCTCCAACTATAAATATTAATAGCTCCCCTCTTCACTCACATACGCATCTAGGTTTTGTGGGTTTTTTTAATTTCATTTTTGGTTTTTGTTTTGTTTTCACAAAGCAGGGAGAGATCGTGTTTGTCTGAAATGTGTTACAAAAGGGGACCAGTGTGGGCCCCGCCCCGGTGGGTCATCTGTTTGTTGAGGGCTGTCTTGAGCACAGCAAGCGGCAAACCCCCTGGGGACTGGAGACAAAAGCACCAGTGGGTGTGGAAGCACCTGGGATGTCAGCGTGGACATACGAAAGGGTTCGCTGGCTGAGAAGAGGTAGTTGCTCACCCAGGCCAGGCTATTCCTTCCAGAGCCAGTGGAGGCTGGTGGGGGCCGGTGCCAGCATGGCCTGATTTCGTGCCCCCTTCCAGCTTTGCCCTGCCCCTCGGGCCTGTGGAGGATAAATTATCTGGGCATCCATGGGAAGTCCTGGCTCTCACGAGGTTTGTTCTGTGGGCACAGCAGTATCAAAATGTCCTTGTTTCTCTTAAGGTCAGTAGGTTACACCTTAAGTAACCTGGCAGCACTAGTAACCCCCGAGTAAGCCACAAGGGTGACGGGACGTGGTACTTAAATAACCAGAAAAAGAAAACATATTAGGTCAAGGCAGGAGTTCTTGTTAAATTAACAAAATTCTCAAAATCATTTCTTTCTCAAAGTCAGACTAACCACAATGGTTTAATGAAAATGCTTCACCTCAGATAGACGGAAAAGCAAACTTTGTCTCACATTCACCTTTTCCTCCACACAAGTGGATCTAAAGTTCTAAAGCCTTAAAATATATTACCATTCAAGTTCCATCCTATAGGATTATATCTTCACACTTTGGTTCTTTTTCCAATTAATGGTCCATTTGTGAAATGCATATGTAGTTATTTCGGCTCGGTATGGCTCATTAGAGAGCCTTCTCAGTGATGGGTTTCATTCCCCTTGGTCTGATATGAATGAATTCATTAAGGACATACTATAAAATAACTAATAAAGTAAATTTTGAACATTTAAAAAGAAGTAATATAGCACAACTTACCTTCCTTAAAAAATAATTTAATCTGTTGTGGCTGTTTTAAAGATTTGAATTCAGGAGAAAATTCTTTACAAGTGGTTTTTATTATAACTTGGAACCTGACTCCTCATTCAAATGTGCATATTAATGTCTAATGCATATCAGAGTAACTCCTGTGGGAAGAATAAATGTGTTAGACTGTGCAAGTATAAAGAAGTAAGAATAAACATGAAAACTGGCAGAGGGTCAGATGGGAGGAACCTCCATTCTATTTATCCTTCCCTAAGTAATTTCCCAGTTTGCAAGAAACTATTGTCCCATTTAAATAGTAGAGCTGATCATGATTTAGTCTGACTTGTGGATAAAATCTTGTGTAAATGTGTTGCTCATTTGAATTGAATCAACTGAATCAATTGAAAAATTCAATCCTTTTTTACTTTTACTTTTCTGTTGTTTCAAGGAGGGGCCAGATTGCACTGATTAAAGAGGGATTTCTTTAGCAAAACTCTCCTACTTTAGACACACTGACAGTTTAATATTGAGAAAAAAAATCCAGATTTTTCATTGGCAAGCAAAAATTAGTTTTTTTCCTCCTCTATTAACAACAAGAAGTTAACAGTAATTAACAGAAAAATATTAAATAAAAAAAAGTAACTGCCATAAGTGCTACCTATACATATGAATTGTATAAAACACATTAAAAGCAAGCTTAGGTTGTTAGTTGACAAGTCGTGAGACTGCTCATTTGACCACCAGCGCTATCACTTACAGGTAAATAATTCAACTGTGTACCAAGACCTGGAGATGCCTTTCACTGCTTTAGACCATAAAACACGATTACCAAGGTGTCGATTGTAAGGCAAACTCCCTCAAATTCACATACGTGCTGTTAGATCAAGCTTCACATCAATCTAACATCTAAAATTCAAGTTCAAACCATACAGACAATAGTAAACAAAACCAGGCATATCATCTTAAAGTACAATGCTAACAAACTTTTGAAGAAATTACCATTTCCAACTTATATTTTACTGTCTTATTGCTACTGAGCTCAGATAGATATTTTTTAAATGAGTATTTCAGTATTGATGATAGGTTCTCTTGTTTTCATATTGCCAAATCACATGTAATTGAAAGAGAGACATGAGATATAGATGAAAAAGTCTATTATTCTTAGCTGAATACTATGATGGTTGTGGAAGAATGTAATAACAAAATATAACAACATATTAGTAATTCCATGATTTTTATGAAATGTGCATCAAAACAGACTTCAAAAGGTCTAAAGTAGACCATAAATAAACAACATGAGATAGTTTTCAATTTGTTCAGGTGGGATTAGGTTTTTAATTGATAGGATGGTGAGTTATAAAGTTATAAAGAGTCATTTAAGGAGGGAGTTAAGTTGGCCATTTAAAAACATTGTCAGATTTTTTAATCTCTAAATTCGTGTGTGTTTTCTCTGTCTTACATTTCTCATCTCCTCTTTCAGCTATTTACAGCAAGGCATCCAGTCTTGTGTGGCATGAATAAACTATACTCCTAGCAATGCATTACATAACTCTTGCACGGAAGCATATTTTAAAAATATTTAAAATACTTATATTCTAAGTATTTATTACTATATTATTTACTTATTTACTTATAACTATTTATTATTATAAAATGCTTATATTCTAAGTATATAATCGGCCAGCAAGAAGGCCGATTCATGGATGTAAGAATCAGGGACAGTTGATAAAGTGGGGTCACTCCTAATATTAGCCAACTGGGGCAAGATAGAATGCAATAGGGAAGGTCTTTGTTTAAAAGTAAAAATGCATACTAACTTGATACTTTGTTTATAGAAACAGGAACACAATGGCAAAAAGAAAAGAAAAATGACTGATGGCTTGGCTTTGGAGCTCACTGCAAAGGATTCCTCAAATTGAGTAATCTCTCAAAGGAAAATCTATAAAATCAGCTAAAAAAAATAGCTGAACTTACTCCAAGTATTAGTGTTAAACAAGGTGGTACAAGTATAACATGGCTCTATTTACCACACCCGAGAAAGTCGCCAGGTGATTTAGTCCAAGTGTCTTACATAGAGGGATGTGGCTAGGGAGCAGAGCTTTCAACCCCCAATTTTTACTCACAAATGTTCTTGGGATTTGTAGTAAGCAAATGCAGTGGATGGGGAGTTGACAAAACAGTAAAATAAATAGGAACAAAGCAAGTCCTAGGGCAAGGGCAAGCATCTCTCTTGCTGGGCTAAAATAGCATAGGACCCTGAACTATGGGGAAGTGAGGTCCTCATGAAACACTGACAGAAAGAACTGCTAAGACTGATTCTAGTTAGAGAAAGCCCAGGAAGGTGCATGTAAGTTCAGCAGCGTTTGCAATGGCTCAGTTCCTGTGTGAAGCCAGGAAACCTAATAATGACTCTGCATTGATCATTTGTAGGTCCTTTTACTGGCTTTTCCCGGATATCAGGCTTCTTCTTGGGAAACTTTTCTTGGGATCAGCTGTCAGAGATTATTCTTTTTGAAAACCCTCTCCTTTATATATTTTTGTCCTAAAACCATATACATATACACACACATAGAGAGAAAGGTATTTTCCATATTATTTTTCCATATTTCTATAAGCATCTATGGAAATATTTGCTTCTGCCAAAGACAGAAGACAACGTATCAAAGTCTTTGACCCATCAAATGACAAGTTTCGTCTTGTGTTTCATCTATTCTGCAAACCTACTTCTCCTTTCTCATTTCTGTGCAAACTCTTTTCTGTCTATTCATATCCTTTAAGAAATAGTGCTTATTGGCCCTTAAAATTCAGTATGAATGAAGGAAGATAAATTCCCTTTTGGCTTAATATTCAAATCCAACTAAGACGAAGAAATAGTTGCATTCCTCTAATGCAACAGAGAGAGAGAGGAAGAGAGAGAGAGAAATATGAACATCGATAACCTACCACATACATATTTACTCAACTCTCCATAGCGCCTACATGCAATAAATATTAAAACAATAGATAATATTCTATGTTTGAGAACCCAAACTTTGCTTCCCTGGGTTGTCATCCAGAACAGAATAGAGCCATGGTCTTCGTAGTACATTTCCAAAGTTAAATTCAGACTCCTGGGGGCGCCTGGGTGGCTCAGTTGGTTAAGCGGCCGACTTCGGCTCAGGTCATGATCTCGCTGTCAGTGAGTTCGAGCCCCACGTCGGGCTCTGTGCTGACAGCTCAGAGCCTGGAGCCTGTTTCAGATTCTGTGTCTCCATCTCTCTGACCCTCCCCCGCTCATGCTCTGTCTGTCTCTGTCTCAAAAATAAATAAACGTTAAAAAAAATTTTTTTTAATAAAAAAAAATTCAGACTCTTGTTGTTCATAGGTGAAAACATGTTTCTCTGTAAGTTTGCATATCTTTTATCTCCCTATCTACCCTGTAACCACAGTACCAAAGTGAATCACACTTAGTACAAAGCATTACAGTGTGACTTTGAGAGCCAAAAGTGTCCTTGAGTCCTCCACATAGAATGGCCGCAGTAGTGATAAGGATTTTTTAAACTTCCAAAGGGGGAATGAAACTCAGGAGCCTGAAGTATGGACTGCTAGAGTCCTTTCAACCTGTGCTTTCATTTAGTACATTTGCCTCTCAGCCAACACCAAAGAGGTAACAGTAAGACAATTTATCAAAGCTCTTACCCATCAAATGGCAAGTTTTAGAAAGAGCTTTATACCTCTTTGACAATTTTGCTCTAAATTTCTAAAACCATTTGTATGTCTCCCATGGGGAAGATAGGTCACTTACTTGATCCCTACTTTCAATGTTTCTGAGTTATCCAAGGCTTCTCAATTTTCTTAGACCTTCAGAGTTCTCTAACTCTGATGGTCCAATGGCCCTGTGCCTCTGTAGCTGCTGAAGCCAATTTGCTACCACATTCCATTTCTCCCCTGACATCATCTTTGGTAAGTTTTCCTAAATTTAAAGCTCCATCATCTCACTGAGCTATACCAAAAATAAAAAGACTAAATAATAATAATAATAATTATTATTATTAATTAATTAATTTAAAGTAAACAAAGCTGTACCACTCTCCTGTCCCACCTACTTCATTCCCCCCGAATTTCAATATCCACTAGAAAAAGACTAGATTTGGGGCGCCTGGGTGGCGCAGTCGGTTAAGCGTCCGACTTCAGCCAGGTCACGATCTCGCGGTCCGTGAGTTCGAGCCCCGCGTCAGGCTCTGTGCTGTCAGCTCAGAGCTTGGAGCCTGTTTCTGATTCTGTGTCTCCCTCTCTCTCTGCTCCTCCCCCATTCATGCTCTGTCTCTCTCTGTCCCAAAAAAAAAAACAAAAAAAAAAAAAAGAAAAAAAAAATGTTGATCAAAAAAAAAAAAAAAAGAGAAAGACTAGATTTGAACACTCCCTGACCGAACTGGATCTATGAAACTCTTGGCCCACTGACAGTAGACTTCATCCCATCTCTTCTGCACCGTTGCTTTCCACTAACTCTCCTCCCTCACTTTGTCCACATTTGTTTACTGCATAAAACACATTTATTTTCATTAACAGTCTCTGCCCTCTAGAATTAGGCTCAGATAACTGCAAAGTAAAATTAAGATATATTCAAGTTTTCAAAAACTATCAGCACTGCTCTCCTCTTTCACAAGAGATTGAGTGGAGAGTTTGGCAATATGAGGGTTATATACAATTAGGGTAGAAACACAGGTGTTGCCAAACATTAGTGCTGCAAAATATCATTTTTTAACAGTATCACCTATAGCCCTAGAGTGATATTATTTCCTTGTAAGCAAACATTTTTTTCAGTTAGTCCCATACCGGATCATACCTCTGTCAATGTTTGTAATAAAGGTGAGCAGTTTGTTTTTGGCCCCAGGACGTGCTATAAGAAATAAAATGTGCAACCTCCACTGTGCCTTAGGGAAGCATTTAGACATCTGTACATTTTACATAGTCTTTCCTGTGTTGCTATACAAAGTATCACCTTGTCTTCTTCTTTGGTAGCTCTGGGGTAATATACAAAGCTGGTTTTAAGTTACGAAATGCCAACTGGAGACCTCTCAAAGTGTTCTCAAATATAATTCAGTTCTTTGGAAATAGCGATATCAGTTCTTCCAAAATGTGATTTAATTACGTACTTACATAAAATGTCATCATCCTAGTACACTTGACATTTTTAACACATATTCTATTCCTGTCATCTATATCAATGACAAATGACAGAATAAAGGCATACTTAAAAGTTATATCATCTGAGACATTTTATATAATTATGGGCAATTAGAATTTGTAAAACATTTAAATGAATTTAGCTTTTCTTTAAGAGCCCAGTAAGCTCATAACAAAGCTAAAGCAAGCACTGAACACTCAATCTATCAATCAAAAGGCGTGGTGAGGAGAAGTAGGCACTAGACTGAGTCACGGCACTGCCACTACGTCATCCTCCTCAAGATTATTTCTTCATCAGCAAGACTGGAGGGCTACATTAGAAGCTTTCTGATTCATAACCTCTTAATATTTACTGGGTATCCATGTGTCCAGAACTTACTAGATGCTATGAGGAGTCCAGATACCACTCTCATCTCGAGTTGCTTATAGTCTGTTTTTGTAAGAAAGAAGAAAAACAATAAAGGGCAATTCATAAACAATTACCAGAGTATTTACTATACAATAGATGGTAGCTGACCAGTTATCGGAACTTGAAAAAGGAGACAAAGAAGCAGCGGAAGCTTAAGAACATCCAGATTCTCTTCAGCTTAACCACAGCCTACTTTTCTTAGAAAACCCACTAGTAGATGAAATTACATCCAATTTGATATATATTTATTGCATATTTTCCACATGGCTAGTTAACGTATTTCAACATAAGATTTTCCATCCTACTGAATTTCATCACTGTCAGTACTTCTAAACTTTGAATCTCAAGCTCTTTGGAGCCGTTCTTTAGACCTCTCTCCGGTGGTCTGGGCAGTCACTCAAGGTTACCCAGCAACAGAGTGGTGGAGGAGAGTTGGGATGCAGTTTCCTGACTCTTGGTTGAATTCTCCCCTAGGCCTGTGGCCTCTATTGCAACAGCCTCCCAGGTGAGCTCCCTCTCGGCAGGCAGTGTTTCCTGCATATCCTGCCACAATAAACCTCCTCAAATCAACTCCTCTCCCACAGATCCCATCAGACTGTACCAAGCAGCCTACGCAGTGAAGAACCTTAGAAATCATCTGATCCTATTCCTTTCCACCACGCAGAGACACAGCCAGTAGCAGGTGCAGAATGACAGGCTCCAGTGCTGGGAAGTGATTACTTAGTGTACTGACACTGGTGGGACTTCATTGCAAATTGGGACTTTTCCCACAATCAACCAACATAAATTCCCTCATTTATGAAATCGAAACATAATTCCTATCTTACAGGTTGTCATGCAAACTAAATCAGACAACATCTGTGCCTGGTATATAATAAGTGTTTAATATGATATTAGCCATATCTTTTTTATTCTATATTTTGATGCTTTGGCATCTGAGACCTTGCTGACCTGGGAGGGGCTGCCCCTCCCAGGGTGAGCTAATTCCCACAGGTAGCAACTACTTGCCTGTAAGGGCACCTTTCAGATGCAAACACAGTGCACACCCCACAAATCTAACCACTTTCTTTATCAGCTTTTCACATTTCAGGCCGCTTTTCACTACCTGCTAGAGCCAAATACCAATGTATGAGGGAGAACCTCTATGCCCCAAAGCCTGCTGACATCCAACTAACCAATCCTAAGGCTGCTTATCTTGCCTTACTCATCCCTTCCCACAATAAAGGATCTTGTCCATATTTACCTCTTACTCCCTCTGACTTCTGACCAACCCTGGTACTTCCCCATGTGACTCCGTGTTGTATGCCACGTCTCCCATTTCTAAGGATCTATGGCTACAATAAACTGCTTCCTTTATGACAGTCACTTTCGTACCTGCATGTCTTACCATACCTGATTAAAACAAATCCCAGCTACCCTTAAAACAAATGCATGTTTGTTTTCCCTTTTCTGAGCCTTTCCAAGTAATGGTAGGTCTTATCCTGAAACTTCAGCATTCCCCAACTGTGACTCCTGGAATTCTCTCTTGACCTAGTAAATCGATGACTGATATATATTATGCTTTATGTACCTGTGGCCTGGCTATCTTCCCTGTCCCTCTTTCAGTACATACATTCAACCTCAGGGACAGTTTGCCACATCTCAAGTCCTTTCTCTCTTTGATCTGATGTTCTGGCCTATCTTCTAGCTTTTCCCTGTGCAGTTTTCTTTCCTTAGAATAACCAAAACTTGATTTCAGTCACAAGCCTAGAAGCTTTACCTGTGTAGGTGCTCCAAAACTCTCATTGTACCAAATCTAAACCTCTTAACACATCCAAAAATGAAAGGCAGACATGTGTTAAGAGTAAGAACAATGAATTTAAAACAATTTAATTTGCAAAACTGACTCAGACTATCTGCAGTTCTCGGAAAAATTGCTTAGCCTCTCTGAGACTCAATTTTTCACTGTAAAAGTGCAGATAATAATAGTATCCACATCATAGGGTGGGTATAAAAATTAAATGAGATAATATATGTAAAGTGCCTGATATGTAATATGTCCTAAAAATAGTAATTATTATTGCTGTGATTGTAATTGTGGTTGTTATGATGATAATGTCACTAGTAGTGGTTATTATAAAAATAAGACAATCTCTGAAAACAAACTTTGGAAGCATTTAAAATGTTCCTGTCACTTTGGAAAAGTGTGGCTTAATATCTGGTTTTAAAGTAAAATTATATTTTGGGGCGCTTAGGTGGCTCAGTCGGTTGAGTGGCCGACTTCAGCTCATGTCATGATTTCAAGGCTTGTGAGTTCGAGCCTTATGTCAGGCTCTGTGCAGACAGCTCAGAGCCTGGAGCCTGCTTCAGATTCTGTGTCTCCGCCTCTCTCTGTCCCTCCCCCACCTCCCCTCCTCAGAAATAAACATTAAAAAATTTAAAAAATAATAAAATAAATTCAATTTTTGCAGATCTCCATTTCTATTTAAAAACAAATCTAACTATTTAAATATCTACGATGCAGGGGCAATTCTTATTGGCTTAAACTTATTTATTAAAGGAATAAGTATCCAAGCATTGGATGAATGAGTGTGTATTTGCTTAAAAAATATCCACCTCCAAATATATAAAAGAAAAATAGGGGCGCCTGTGTGGCTCAGTTGGTTAAGCATCCGACTTCAGCTCTGGTCATGATCTCGCAGTTCATGAGTTCAAGCCCCACATCGGGCTCTGTGCTGACAGCTTAGAGCCTGGAGCCTGCTTCGAATTCTGTGTCTCCCTCTCCCTCTGCTCCTCCTCTGCTCATGCTCTGTCTCTCTCTCTCTCCTTCAAAAATAAATAAAAACATTAAAAAAATTTTAAAGAAAAATATTGTGTTCATTTGTATAACTCTGCATAGGTCATCTTTTTTTATGCATTGTCATTTGATCCTTACAAAAATCTAGTAATATAAGAGTAAAAGGAGTAT
Organism: Herpailurus yagouaroundi; assembly: GCF_014898765.1. Taxonomy (NCBI): domain Eukaryota; kingdom Metazoa; phylum Chordata; class Mammalia; order Carnivora; family Felidae; genus Herpailurus; species Herpailurus yagouaroundi. The sequence goes on from NW_024412406.1 coordinate 4,140,188, forward strand.
TGTGGACATAAAAACACCATTATCATCATTTTACACATGAAGAAACTGAGGGAGGGAAAAGTAATTTGAAATTAGGAGAATGCCTAACTTCATATATAAATGATTTTCATAATAACTCTGACTACTCCAGTGAAATGACTTTTGTGAAGGATGCTTAATACCTCCAAATTACCGAATCCATTAGTCAAGTCTATGTCTTTATCTTACTAAAATACTTGACAACACTGAACACATCTCCCTTCTGAAATATTTTCTTCATTTAGTTTCTTTAATGCTAAATTACCTAATTTTCGTCCTGACTTTGGCCTGCTCCTTCTTGGTCTCTTTTTGCTGGATGTATCTCCTATTCCTGACTTTAAAATTATGGAGTAGCTCAGATCCTTCTCTTCTCTTTCTGTAATTTCCCTTTACATGAGTCCTACTGTTTTAAACATCATCTAAATGTTGGTGATGCCCAGGTTTATACTGTAGCACCTGCCCTGAATCCCAGGAGCTCAGCAATCAGACATTTACTACTTATAGTACCTCTCCATGAATATTTTACACTCAAAACTTAACTTATCTAAAACAAATATATTTGGGGCGCCTGGGTGGCGCAGTCAGTTAAGCGTCCGACTTCAGCCAGGTCACGATCTCGCGGTCCGGGAGTTCGAGCCCCGCGTCAGGCTCTGGGCTGATGGCTCAGAGCCTGGAGCCTGTTTCCGATTCTGTGTCTCCCTCTCTCTCTGCCCCTCCCCCGTTCATGCTCTGTCTCTCTCTGTCCCAAAAATAAATTTAAAAAACGTTGAAAAAAAAATTAAAAAAAAAAATAAATAAAACAAATATATTTAATTTCTGACCCCAATTCTAATGCAATCTCCTCTCCCAATCTTCTCATGTCTAAAATGGTTCTCATCATCCAGTCTATATCTGAAATAGATTAATTTTTCCTAACCTCACAGAAACAATCCTTTGGAAAATCTTGCCTGCTCAAACTGCAAAGTGTATCTTCAGTCTATAACTTCTTTTTTCCACAGCTGCCTCTCAAGTTCAAGTTTCACTATTTCTTACTTGAACTACCAAAATAACTTGTTAAGTGGTGTCCCAGCTTCTATTTTTGCTTTCCCACATTCCATTTCCTACAAAACAGCTAAAATAATTATTATAAAACATACATAAATTATATCACTTTTCTGTTTAAAACCTTAAAGACATCCCATTATTGACAGAATAAAACTGAGCTCAGTATCATGGCCAAAGCCCCCACATAATCAGTTTCTCATTTACCTTCCTGATCACTTTGGCACAATATTCCTCTTCATTTACAACATTCTAACCCTAGTGGACATGTTTCTCTGTTCCTTGATCTTGTCAAGAATCTTCCCACTTCAGACCACTTTTTTATAGTGTTCCCCAGCCTGGAATGCTATCCTATCACATTTTCAAATGGTTAGGGCCCTCTCATCTTTCAAGTCTTTGTTCAAGTATATACCCAGGGGTGCCTGGGCAACTCAGTTAAACATCTGGCACCTGATTTCGGCTCAGGTCATGATCTCGCAGTGCAATTCATGAGATGGAGCCCCACCATGTTGGGCTTTGTGCTGTGACAGAGCCTGCTTGGGATTCTCTCTCTGTCTCTCCTGCCCCTCCCCCACTCACTTATGTGCTTTCTCTCTAAACAAACAAAATAAATAAATAAGTAAATAAATAAATAAACATTTAAAACAAATACACACACAAACACACACACACCCAGGACCTACTAAGAGCTCAATTAATGTGACTGAATCAGTGGAACGAATGAAATGTCATCCCCTGAGAGAGACCTTCCCTGAGTATCTGAAGTGTGCTCATCTAAGTACCCATCTCAGTCACTCTCTAGCATACCATGTTTTATTTTTCTCATAGAACTGATCTCTCTCTCGAGTTATTTATTTTTGCACCTCCTGTTGATTAGCTGGGTATGCCACCAGAACAAAGAGTCATGAGAACAGGAATCTTACCTTTCTTACACTCCCCTGAATCTCATGCCTAGAACAGTGACTAGCTTAGAGTAAGATCGGAATGACAGACATTCTGATGAATGAATAAAAAGCGAATGAATAAATGAGTGGTCTCCGTTTTACACATGAAGAAAATGAGGCTTGGAGAAATTAAATAAGTTTTCTAAGATCATCAAGGTCATATGAACTAGTGGCCCAACAAAAATTCCAGGCTGTAACTGACTCAAATTCCTTTCTTTTTTCAATATGCCATGGTAGGTGGCAATTTGAGATTCAGACAAGTTGTATAGCATCATTTCTCCCTGCTTCTTCACATTAAGTTTAAGTTCTGGAAATAATATAAAAGGCAATCAAAGAAAAACTCTGGAAGGTGAGGGGCGCCCAGGTGGCTCAGTCAGTTAAGCGTCTGACTTTGGCTCAGGTCATGATCTCACCGTTCACAGGTTCAAGCCATGCCTCGGGCTCTGTGCTAATGGCTTGGAGCCTGGAGCCTGCTTTAGATTCTGTGTCTCCCTCTCTCTCTGCCTCTCTCCCTCCCCTGCTGACAATGCTGGCATGCTCTATCTTTAAAAAAAAACAAAAAACAAAAAACAAAAAACCTCTGGAAGGTGAAAGAGGAAGGTAAACTGGTTGCAATCTCAGGACTAGAAAAAGAATTCAAGAGGAGGGCAATTTACATGCACTCTCTTCCCAACCTAGCAATAGGAGACAGCCAAGAGAGGCTCTTTTCTTTTGCCAATTAAATGGGAGTCCTTCTGATAATACCAGCCAGTTGTAAGGGGGGGTGGACAGGGAATCTCACTAACAACAAGCTGCCAAGGGAAGTGCTCTACTTCCTTGCACAACCTAAGACGCTTACCAAGAGACACAGTACAGCTAAGCAACACTGGCAAGAGGGATCCTGCCACAACCCCACCTGGCCCAGGAATCCTAAGTCCCTATGGGCTGAGACTCTCCCACCCCCACCCAGAGACATCTGCTTCCCAACCTTGGGAAATGGCTTTTGCCTCACTTAGGCAGCACCGGCAAGGACCAATAACAACCACATCAGTTCCTAATAAACCAAATGGACCAAAATAACACTGCAAATACTCTGAAAATTAAACTACAGCCCAAAACTATAAGCCAGGACCTAGGTACTAAACAACAGGTATCAGTTTGTTAAATATAAGATTCAAATAATATCCAGACTCTCCTCTCATAATAGATGGAATGTCCAGGATTATATAAGAAAGATCCCTCCTCATGCCAAGGATAAAGAAATAACAACTTGCACGAGAAAGAACAATCAACTGATGTTGACAACAAGATGGTTCAGGTAATGAAATTACTGAAAAGGATTTGAAGGCAGTCATTATAAAAATGCTTCAATAATGATAAATTGTCTTCAAACAAATGGAAAAAATAGACAATTTCAGAAAAGAAATGGAAATAATAAAAATTAACTAAGTGGAAGTCATAGAACTGAAAAATGTCATAGGAAAAATAAACCTGATGGATGTTCCCAATAGTAGTGGAGATAACAGAGAACTGAATCAGTGAACTTAAGGAAAGATCAATAGAATTTACTCAGTATATAAAAAAAAGAGAGAGAGAGAAAACCAACTGGAAAAAAAGTTAACAGAGACTGTGGGTATATAACAAAAAGTTGCAACATTCATATCATCAGAGCCCCAGAAGGCAAGGAGAATGAGAGTAGGACTGAAAAGGTTATTCACAGAAATAATGAGTGAAAGCATCCCAAATTTAGCAAAAGACACAAACCTACAGATCCAAGAAACTAAGTGAACTGTAAAGACCCTGGGGCACCTGGATGACTCAGTAGGTTAAGCATCGGACTCTTGATCTCGGCTCAGAACATGATCTCACAGTTCATGATTTCAGACCGCAAGTCTGGCTCTGCACTGACAACACTGAGCCTGCTTGGGATTCTGTCTCTCCCTTTCTCTGCCCCTCCCTTGCTTGTGTGTGTGTGCATGTGTGTGTACATGTCCTCTCTCTCCCTCTCTTTCAAATAAACTTAAAAAAAACACAAAGAAATCCTTGGCAAGACCCATCATAATTAAGTTTCTGAAAATTAACACAAAATGAAAACCTTGAGGGCAGTCAGAGAAGTGATGCATTACTTACAGGAGAATACTCAAACTAATGACAATGGTCTCTCTCATATGAAACTCTACAGATCAGAAGGAAGTAGCTAAATTTCAATATTATGCTTTCTCTGCAACAAATAGGAAGAATCATTAGCTATCACTGGATATACAGATAAATGTCTGGTGCTACTCACCTAGAAGCAAATTAGATCAAGCTGCAAAATGTGAGAAACAGCTCTGTGCAAATCAATGCCTGAAGTTCCACTGGAGGCATTTCTTTGAGGAGTCTCCTGGGTCTTCTCTAAGTGAATTTCTTATTTAATACATAGCCTACATAATAAATCGTAAGAAGGCTTTCTAAATTTCAGAAAATCTATCCAAACATTTTCACTATATGCAGTAGGCATCAGAGAGAAACTTAATTTTATTTGTATAGATCAGTCAGGATAGCAATGCTAGCTTGGTGTTTCATGCATTTCATAGATGCACGCTCAATTTCCTATGTCGTACTAAAATCCTAAGTTTAGTCTCACCATGCACTGCCTCTGAAAAGGGATAGTCATGCTAGAAATGTACACAGTATTTCTTTTTGTGGATACGTATCAAATAGAGTTTTCAGACTTCCTTATAAGATTAGAAACCGCAATGAAAGGCTGCTCGGTATTTAAATGATAGGGAGCTACTATTAAAGACTATGGGGGGAAATGGGATTGCTAATTGTAGCTTCGTTAAAAGTAACTGCCATTATGTGGCCTTGGCATTCATTTTATTTAAAATATGCTTGTTTTATATATACAAAACTCTTTTGATATGATTATTAGGCAGTTAATAAGTCTTTTGAGAACTAAAGCCAGTCTTTTAAAGGTCCAGGATATTCCAGCTTTGCCCCTGATAGTATATCCTCAATGAAATGTAACTCGAAAATGGATTTTCTTATCATCCATGAAAAAGTATAAACTTAATCTAGTTTCAATTTCTTTATCTCAATACCCTCTTAATTGGCACTTTGCCTCACCTAATGAAAAAACACCCTCTGTACAATCACAACTATTAGAATCTTATTTTGGCCTTGTCAAGACTAACTGACAGCAAGTTGAGGCTTAAACACTGATAGTTGAAAATCTTCTAATCCAAAAGCCAGTAAAAATCTTCAGTATCCTGACTGAATATATATCTATTATTCTTTATACCTTACTTCAAGAGGATTTAAAATGACAGATAACAAGATTCAAGACAGCCTTAATGCACTTTAATTCTAGCTTGAAAAGTCTTAGGTACTGTGATTTTTTTTCCCTCTAAAATATATTTAAATGTAGAAAAGGAGCTAAAGGTAAGTTATACAGACTTCTTAAAGCATACCATTTACTGCCCTTTAAAAAATAATTCAATTTGTCCACCATCCATGGAAAAAAAAAATGTATGAGCCCAAAGCTATGACTGAGCATATCAAAATTCCAGACCTCAGAGAATATATACTCAAAATATGGAGCATATCCACTGGGATATAGCTGATTAGAACTCTCCATTAGCAGCAAAAGCAAAGTAAATCCACAAACAAGTGAGCCTACAACCTTCTGAAACACCCAATCCTATTTTGTTAAAGAGCATAAAATCATGATGCTGGTAGTGAAATCAGAGTTCTGCTGGTAGAGAACATATTAAATAGCACATAACTCACCTAAATGATACAATACCATAGTTCTATTACAAACCACAGTATATACAAGGGTGGGAAAATGCTTATGCTATTTTGCTAAGAAAAAACAAAATATGAAACAGTACTTTTAGCAGCATCCAGATTTTTAATATATCTCTTATGCTCATTCATTGCTTTGTATTAACACGATTCAAGTAAACATACATATAAACCCGGAGTGTGAGTCACAGCAGAGTTTTCATCAGTTTATCCAAATGACAGTGGTCACATTTTGCTGAGTTTATCATAGTATATTTTGCCTCTAGTGATGACTTTCGTTTAGTATACTCAAAAGACAGAATTTACAAGGGACATCACCAAGAGGGATGAATGTCCTTTGATGGATGAATGGATTTTGAAATGTGGTTTATATGTATACACACACACACACACACACACACACACACACACACACTGGAGTATTATTCAGCCATAAAAAAGAAGGAAACTCTGCTGTATCTGACAATGTGGACAGACCTTGAGGTCATTACAAAGTCAAACAAGTAGAAGGAGTAGGAGACCACAGCCTCTATTCCCCCAACAAAGATCAAGAATTAAACAGCTACCCAAGAACAAGACTATCCCTGCAAAAGTTCTAGAGACCACTTAAGAAATATTGGCAACACACTGGAACAAAACATGTGAGAATAACCACATAAAGAGCAAAGGAAGACAGCTGCCTTTTGCCTGTACCATCCCATCTCCCTCACCAGTACTGCTCAGCACCAAGACGGAACTCCTGAGCTAGAAAAATTCCCTCCTGGGAAAGGAGGAGAAGAGAGAGCGTCTAGCTTCCCCAGCCTTTCAGGGTACTGCATGAAAATCCCTCTTCTGTTTCACTCACCCAGAGACCTACAAAGCTGAGTTGCATAGAAATGGCTAAGAACAAGGAAGACAAACCAGGGCTATCAATAGCAGCCACACCGCTGGAGAAACTGGGCTTCCCATTGGCCTGCTCTGGAGACAAACCCAGCTGCTTTTGCCAGTGAAGAAGGCAATGGCGGCACAGCAGCCGCCACTGGCCTCCACTGCCCTGTGAGCAGAGCAAGACCCAGCGGCCACAGCACTGCACACGGCCAGCCAGGTGCACTGTTGGTGGGAATGTAAACTGGTGCAGCCACTAGGAAAAACAGTATGGAAGTTCCTCAGAAAATTAAAACTAGAACTACCATATGATCCAGACCCCCCATTCTGGGTATATATCTGAAGATGATGAAATCACTATCTCAAAGCATTATCTGGATTCCCATGTTCAGTGCAGCATTATTCACAATAGACAAGACATGGAAACAACTTAAGTGTCCTCTGATAGGTGAATGGATTTTAATGAATTTTAAAATGTGATACACACACACACACACACACACACACACACACACAGTGGAATATTATTCAGCTATAAAAAGGAAATCCTGCCATCCTCAAGGATGGACCTTGATGTATTATGATAAGTGAACTAAGTCAAACAGAGAAAGAAAAATACTGCATGACCTCACTTATATGCGGATTCTAAAAACATCAATTTCATCCAAACAGTAGAATGGTGGTTGCCAGGAGCTGCAGGGTGAGGGAAGTAGAGAAATGTTGCTCACATGGTACTAACATTCACTTAAGGGATGAATAAGGTGTGGGGATCTAATGTACAGCACGGTAACTACAGTTAACAATACTGTATGATAGACCTGAAAGTTGCTATGAGAGTAAAGCTTTAATGTTCTCATCATAACAACAACAACAAAATGGTAATTATGTGATGCAAATGATGTATTATCCAATCTTATTGTAATATTTCATATAATACACATGTTTCAAATCATTGCATTATATACCTTATGCCAATTATGTCTCAATAGAGCTGAGGGGAAAAAGGAAGACACATAACCTGGCCAGGTTGGAAGAACATGTTGGTGATGTTGTTGTGAGCTGTGAGTTGATAAACTAGAGAAACGTTTGTTCTTAAGAAGTAAATTCAAATGGCCATCACAGTTCAAGACAGGCTTACCTTCAAATAGATGTTATAAAAATCTTCAGAGTCCTCCATCATTTCAGATAAAATCTACTAAACTGAGCATGAGTGACAACCTTGATTAGTGGCATCTAAATCATAAGAATTAAGTCCTATGGTAATGGCCAGAATATAGCTGAGGAAGGTCTGAACTCGTATGTATTTGAGGAACTGTGCTCTTATCACATACAGATCCTCCGCCATGTACATTCATAATCTCTAATGCTTCATTCACAAATTAGAAACTTGAGGTCACAAAATCTATGTATATTTCCCACTGCTCAAAGGTGTTGAAGGGCAGAGCTTAAATGTTTCAATATCAACTCTTCACTACACAAGACTGATTATGAGATCACATATCAAAATGCCTGAGAGAGTTATAAAGGAAGAATGGGTATGTGACAGGTCATTGCCAGGCACCTACATCTGGGTAAACAGCATCACCAATCTGCCTGCTGCTCAAGATGTACATTCTTTATGCTACTCTTTCCCTCAATAGCTTTATCAATCTATCAGCAAATCTTGTCTAGTCTACCTTGAAATCACATTTCAAACCCCATACTTTGCTCTGTGCCCACTAACCATCACTCCGGTCCAAGGCATAACCATCTCTTGCTTGGCCAATGCAACAGACCCCTAACTGGGCATCCTAAAATTACTCTAGTACATTCTTTGCATAGCAGTCAAAAAATAGAAATTAAATAAAATAACACCACTCCTTACCTACAAACTTACTTGGGTTTACAAGTAATACTTGCAAAAACCTTCATGGTTTAGCCCCTGCTTTTATCATTTCCGTGTCCTCTCACCTATTATAATACTAATCTCCTGACAATGCTGACCTTTTTTTGATTCATCAAATGACCAAGCTCATCCTCAGACTTAGGGTCTTTGCACTGAACTGTTCCCTTCTCTCACAATGTTCTTCCTTCCCCCGATCTTTGCATAGCTGCCTTCTGGTCAATCAATTGCATGCTTAAATGTTACCTTTTCAGAGAGACATTTCCTAACCTCCTAAGACCCAGTGACCCGACAGACACTGTCTATCATATCTTCCTATTAAATATCTCTTTGTAACACTTATCATTATTTTATTAGTAGTATTTATTTATTGTTTCTTTGTTAATTATTCATCATTCTCTCTCTTCCCATCAGTATGAATCTAATCCAGATGAGCAAAGACCTGTTCTCTTTTGTTTACCTCTCTCATCAGAACAGACTGATATAAATGCCCCCCAAATAATTGTTGACTTCATCAATGATCCTCATTAGTTTTTAGCAGCAGATCCTTCTTTTCTTCTCATCCTACAATCTCCTACAAATATGCAAAATTCAGAGGTAGTTTTGGCTTCTAGTGTTCTATCACAATATCTCCTATTGTCAGAGTTAGCCAAGTGACAATAGACTCATTCTTGTTACCACTTTATTTTCTGTTCTATATATGTTCAGGAAATCCATTTGACTCTTGTTAAGGTAAAGCCATCTGTAGTCACTGAAGATCAAAGTAGAGCCAATGATTTAAGCTCAGAAATTAATAAACAGTAACTCAAAAGAGTAATGGCATTTTGAATGTGGCAAGCAGACATATGGTAAAACAGTTCTAGGGACAACACATGCTAACAGCACAGCAACACTGTGTTCATGGCTCAAAAAAAAAATTAGCAAACAGAATGAATAGCAGGCTAAATGCAAAATAATGAAGGAGAGGAGAGAGGAAAAGGAAGAGAAGAAGTGAAAAGATATTACAAAAACTCAACTATAAACAAAAAAAAATCATGAGCAGTTGGTACTTGTACAAGTATCATAATGTCTGTTCCAATGGTTTCCAAATCAGAACTACCTAGGAAATACACAGTCTAAGGTCCAAGCCACTCATATTCATATCTCAAAAGCTTAGAGTGGAGCCCTAGAATTTTTTTTAAGTTTATTTATTTATTTTGAGAGAGAGGGAGGGAGGGACAGACAGAGAATGTGGGGGAGGGGCAGAAAAAGGAGACAGAGAATCCCAAGCAGGCTCTGTGCTGTGAGTGCAGAGCCCAACACAGGGCTTGATCTCACAACTGTGAGATCATGACCTGAGGAGAAATCAAGAGTAATATGCTTAACTGAATAAGCCACCCAGGCACCCCCAGAATCTATATTTTTGACAAATGTTCCATGTTATTCTGAGTTTGAAAAGCTCTGATTTTGTTCCACAACTTGCATCTTGCAGAGAAAGCAAAGAGCCACAAAAATTCTTGATGCCCTATCCAATAAACACTGAATATTAAGTACCCATGGCTTGTTTTAGATACTGAAAGATCTCCTTAAAAGAATTTTAAATACTTCAAAAAACAGATGAGTGAAATGGGTTGGTAGTGCAATTAATACAGAAAGCTGAATATACTCTATAGACATATTTCCCAAGGAGCATTTTACTGTTTGAAAGCACCTCACATCAAGCAAGTGCCACTTCATAACTTAAATGTTTGTTTCTTCTACTTGGGTTCTAGGTAGTTAATGGAGTAAATGAAACTCATAGTGCTCAGTTATGGAACTATTGTAGAAATTAAGTAAGAAATGACTATCTTAAATTCATGGGACTGCTATGTGAGGTCATAGAGGTTGAGTCTAGAGGCGCCTGCGTGGCTCCTGTGGCTGAATGTCCAACTCTTGATTACGGCTCAGATCATGACCCCAGAGTCATGTGATCAAGCCCCATGTTGGGCTCTGTGCTGAGCACGGAGCCTGCTTACAATTCTTCCTCTCTCTCTCCCTCTGCCCCTCTCCCTCACTTTGCCCCTCTCCCTCTCTTGCTGTCTCTAAAATAAAATTTAAAAAAAGATTGAGCACAGCATAACTCTAGAGAGCTACAGTCACAGAGATTGCAGCATGAATGGTTCACCTGAATTGATACAAGGAAACAAACCTGTAGGCTAAAATGGAGAGAGGAAGGGAGAGCCTGAGCGAGAGAGGTAAAGAGCTGAGACTGAGATATATTTAGGATATAAAATGCATATGATTTACATATACAAGTGAATCATGAGCTCATGTGAAGTTGCAGTTACACAGTTGCCATTTCTAATATTGTATGTTCCTAGGATTAGATTCTCTACCTTTACACTTAAATTTCTCTATTATCATTTACACAAACCATATCCTACATACCTGACCCAGATAGTGGGAAAAAAAGGCAAGAGAACTTCAACTTATTAAAAGGATTTATGGCCGTTTTTGAATAAATGTTCTTCTACACATTTTCCAGTGATTCCTGTAGAAATAAAGATATTCTACCAACTTCACTTCTAAAATACCTCAAAAAGAAGAAAGCTTTTAGTAATCAACTAATAAATCATGGAGTAGGCAGTATAAAATAATTATTTCCAAAAAAAACCTTTTTAAAGACTTTTTCAAAAAAGTAGTATTTGCTGTTTCATTTCTGCTGAATTCCAAATCACCATTAAGTATTTTCTACTTAACTTGATTTGACAAAAAAAAAAGAAACTACTGATATAAATAGCAGTGTCCTTTTAAAAAAAAAATACTTGAGAATCTATTATCGGTATTCAGAAAGTCAGAAAAGCAAGGAAAAACATTGTTACACTGAAGCATCACCTAAATTAATTTTGTTTATGGTCTCTCTGCTAATGTAGACCAGCTAAGAGAAGCTCCAAATTTAGTATACACAATATAGTCTTCACAGTCCCTAATTTAGTATCTCTAGGAAAAACAACAATCAGTTTTGCATGCATTGATTTTTTTTTTCCACCAGACTCTCATGTAGTTTACTGTTCATGACTTAATTATCCATAGTTCTATAACTTTAATAAAAGCTTACTCAATTAAGGAAGTTTAAATTTATTCCAAATCATCTTGCAACTCTTGCAAAAAAGAGTTTACCAGAAAAAAGCTAACAAGGCAAAGGTTGTCCTGTAAGAAGAATTTTTAGTTGTTAATTCAAAAATTTTTAAAGGCAAATTAAAGGTCATTTGTAAAATAGATGACAAGAAAAAATTTTGATGCTTGTGAGAAGTGTTATAAACTACTAATTAAGGAGGGGCGCCTCGGTGGCTCAGTCAGTTAAGCATCCAACTTCAGCTCAGGTCACCGATCTCACAGCTCATGAGTTCAAGCCCTGCTGGGCCCTGCTCCATGTCGGGCTCCATGTCGGGCTCCATGTCAGGCTTTGTCCTGACAGCTCAGAGGCTGGAGCCTCCTTCAGATTCTGTGTCTCCCTCTCTCTCTGCCCCTCCCCTGCTTGCTCTCTCTCTCTCTCTCTCTCTCTCTCAAAAATAAATAAAATTAAAAAATATAAATAAACACAAAAGAACTAATTAAGGAAACATTCTTATAAAAAGAATGAATTAAATCCATGCCTTATGCCAACAACTACACGCTCGAAGAGAGGCCCTATTATATATTTGGCAGTATTATCATACATCCAGTCGGTCAACCTGAAAACTGAGTCAGAGGTCACTCAAAAGAGCATTGACTAGACTCTGGACCAAGATGGTGACATAAGAGGGTCCCGAACTTCCCTCTTCCCATTACACACCAAATGTACAAGCTATACATGAAGCAGTTATCTCTAAGAGAAATCCAGAAACTAGCTGAGGGATGGGAGTCACAGGGGGCAAAAAAGAAAACATGCATATTGAAATGAGTTAGAAAGGCTGACACAATCTCCTGCCATAAACCCCACCCCCAGCACAGCCACATACAATTGCGATGGAAGCCCAACTCCCAAATTCTCCCTGAGGAGAGGAGTCTGGACTGCACATCTAGTGCCCCAACACCAGCTGCCCCATCTGAGGGATTAACCCCCCCCCTCCACCTCTGAAAACCAAAGAGACATTCACAAGTCCCAGTGGACTGCAGCCAACAAGCACTCACTGAGGCTGTATCCACAGGGCTCGACACAGAGAAAACAGGTAAAAATCCATAACTCTCAGTGTCTCCCTGGAAGACTGCACACTTTACAAGCTGCTGCCTGAAGGTCTGACTTCCAATTAGCAAGCACCATGGCTGACTGCAATACTGGGGGAGCTGATGGGCACATCCTGTCTTCTCCCTACAGCTCACTGTAACAGTAATACCTAGTCGCCAGCATCCCCCTGGAAGTAGCTTGTTCACACATCTAAAGCCCCAACTTTTAGAGCTGCTTTAGGAGAGCATTACGTGTTCCACAGCAAATAAAGGAGCAGTTGCTAAAGTGCAAGCAAGCACTCCCAGTGGCTATTCCCCAAGGGCTCAGTGCAGAGGGAGCAGGCAAAACCCTTCTCCTGGTTTCTCCCTATAAGGGGCTTAACCACATTCTTGTAGATGGCCATCTTTCAACATCTTCACAAGGTCTGCCCTCTCTGTGCATCTGCATCCTTATCTCCTCTTCTTATAAAGATACTGGTCATGTTGTGGGGCGCCTGGGTGGCTCAGTCGGGTAAGCGTCCAACTTCGGCTCAGGTCATGATCTCTCGGTTTGTGGGTTCGAGCCCCTCGTTGGGCTCTGTGCTGACAGCTAGGAGCCTGGAGCCTGCTTCCGATTCTGTGTCTCCCTCTCTCTCTGTCCCTCCCCTGCTCATCCTCTGTCTCTCTCTCTCTCTCTCTCTCTCTCTCTCTCTCTGTCTCTCTCTCTCTCTCTGTCTCTGTCTCTGTGTGTCTCTCTTTGTCAAAAATAAATAAACATTAAAAAAATTAAAAAAAAAAAAGATACTGGTCATGTTGGATCAAGCCTATACCAATGACCTCTGTCTTTTGAAGTTTTCTTAAATTTAAATTCCAGTTAACATACAGTGTAATATTAGCTTCAGGTATACAATTTAGTGATGCAGCACTTACATACAACACCTGGTGCTCATCACAATTGCCCTCCTTAATCCCCATCACCTAGTTCATCTCCTTCTCCCCTCTGGTAACCATCAGTCTGTTCTCTATAGTTAAGCATCTGTTGGGGTGTCTGGATAGCTCAGTCAGTTAAGCATCTCACTTCAGCCCAGGTCATGATCTCACAGTTTGTGAGTTTGAGCCCCACATCAGGCTCTCTGCTGTCAGGACAGAGCTCACTTCAGATCTTCTGTCTCTTTCTCTCTGTCCCTTCCCCATTCATGCTCTGTCTAGTTCAAAAATAAATAAACACTTTTTTAAAAAGCCCGTTTCTTACTTTGTCTCTATCATTTTCCCCCTTTGCTCATTTGTTTTGTTTCTTAAAAACTACACATGAGTGAAATATGGTATTTGTCTCTTTCTGACTGACTCATTTTGTTTAGCATATTACTCTCTAGACCCATCCACATCATTGCAAATGTCAAGATTTCATTTCTTCTTCATCTCTGAGTAATATTCCTGTGTGTGTGTGTGTGTGTGTGTGTGTATGTACACAACATCTTCTTTATCCATTCATCAGTCAATGAACAGTTGGTTGCTTCCATAATTTGTCTATTGTACCCAATGATCTCCTTTAATCTTAATTACCTCTTTAAACACCCCATCTCCAAAATATTGTCACATTCTGAGACACCAGGGTTTAGGACTTCAACATATGAATTTGGGAAGGAACACGTTTTAGTGAGTAACAGCATCTGAAGCCCTCTTCCACATTGCTACTACCAGAGTTCTAGTTGAAAGCCTGTCTCGTGATGTATAACCTGGAATTTCAACCCCAGTCTAATCTGCCTCCCTTATATCTTCCATACTACCCTCATTCTTGCTTTAATTCCCTACCAGGATTTTAAAACAGGATAAAATAGAGCCCTCAGAATGAGATATTTATTGCTGCACATAGTGTAACTCTGAAGAAAGAGTCTACATATGTTTACGAGCAGGTCAAATCCTGGATAAAATAACAATAAAAATAACGGCTTAATAATGGGCTACTTACTATGTGTCAGACATTAAGTGTTTTACAAACATCATTTGATTTAATCATCATCACAACACCATGAATTAAATATTATTACCCTTATTTTACATATGGATAACCCAACACTTAGAAGAATTAGGTAACTAGCAAATGTAAGCCACTATGAAGTGATGGAGTTCATTTACAAACTCCAAAATATAACTGATATTAGGATTCACTGCCTCCCATCTCCCACTTTTTTCAAGGCCACATTCCCTTCAAGTCTATGTTATTCTCATTCTTTTCCTCTCTCTCATTCAGGACTCAAGAGTTTAATCAATTCACCTTGCAGTGTTGAGTAATTTTGTACCGTTTCCAAGAGTCTTTGAATTTACAAGAAGACAGCTAAAAGAAACAATGATTAATCAATAACAGTGGTATTCAAAGTGTGGGCTAGGAACCCATGAGAGTCCCTTAGATCTTTTAAAGTGACCTATGAGGTCAAGATTTATTTTATAACATATCTAAGATATTCATTGATTTTTTTACTGTCATTATTTTACAAGTATATAGTGGACTTTTCCAGAAGCTACATGATAGTTACTATCTCAACAAATGAATGCAGAAGCAGATAAGAAAATCTAGCTGTCTTCTATGAAGCTAGGCATTAATAAGATTTGCAAAAATGAGGCAGAAGAGGAGGAATGCCATTCTTCTCAGAGTTTTTTTTTTATTTTGGAAAATGGAATTCTTTTTCATGGAAATATTATTTATGTTAACATACGATGGTCTTATATTTTAAATTTGTTCTAAATTTTAATACAGCAATATCAATAAATTTAACTCACAAAAACAAGAACTTTCCAGGGTGCCCAGTCATTTTTAAAAGTATGACAATGTCCTGAGACAAAAAAAGTTTGAGAATCACTGAACTACACACATCATTCAGTAATGATGAAGTCCCTGTTAGTGGCTCTAGGTCAGTAAAGAAAACATTTTGGAGGAGGTGACATTTCTAGCAGCTTAAGTCTTTTCCACAACAGGAACACCTGCTCAAGCTAAGTTTGTTTTCAAGTTCTCATCACTCTTTCAAGATCTTAAAAAAAAAAGTGTAGTCTACTGAAATTATACCCAACCCTGATGTTCAGGGGCTAAAAACTCATTTGTTTTTAAATCTAACATTTTTAGGGTACCTACCTGAATCAAATTTTTAATACAATCAATATTTGGCAGCACTAGGACATAAACCTAATTTTTCTTATTCCAACTCAAGTGCTCTTTCCCCTACATTGCCACGAAATAATGTTTTAAAGCTATCAATTTAAGCACACTCAGGAAGGAACATCACACCCATTGTGCCAGTGTATTCTCTATCTTTTCACAAACACACACACACACACACACACACACACACACACACACACACACCACACTTCCCTACTAATAGAAACGGACAGAAATTTTTATTTTCTGAAATAAAAAGAAAAATCACTGTTTTGACCTCTGCATTCTCGTAGCAAAATAGTCAATTAAAACAATGACAAAAAGTTTCTTGTTTCATTTCCACTGATAATAGCATTATTGAACTACTGAGCCATTACCTTGCACTCACTGTTCTTGGTGTTTTTCATTCAGTGTCTCAATCTTTACAATAACCTGCAAGTTAAGTATTATAATCCCCATTTTACAAATGAGCAGATGCTTTGATAGAGTAAATAACTTGGCACAGATCACATGGCTATTCCACTGCAGAGCTGGGATTCATACCCTAGTTTCTCTATGTATAATGCCTATTCTCCTTCATAATTTTTCTTATTAATAATTCTCTACATGATACATGGATAGAATTACTTGCAGGCTGTTACATGATTTGATAGCCCAAAGTAAGGATGGTGGCTGGAGATTGTGCACAAAGACATGGAGAAAATCAAGTTTTCTTCCTAGCAGACTTTTTCTTTTAAGACGGTTTTAGTTCCTACTGTGTTATGGTTCCTCAAAAGTTTAAACAATAGGTCGAAGCAAACGAAATTATTGGTAGCGGTATTCATTCACCCAGCTATTCTGAGTTCAGTGAAAAATAATAAATTGACTCTCCTTTTTTAATGTTAACTGAAGCACTAGAGAGACCTCATGCAATTTAGAGAGTATGGAAAGAAATATGGACAGTGGCAAGTACGGTTAATTGAACATTTTATAGAACATTGAGAGAGTTCAGGGAAAGTGCGTTTCCCATTTTTTATCTTCCCATGTTTAATGAAAATCCACCTATTATGACTGCATAGAAAAAGAAGAAATAAAAGAGAATTATCATTTTTATTTCTACTTAGTAGCTCATCCAAGCATTTGAGTTTGTTGGGGCTAGAGGCAAAACATGTGGAGAGTCAGCTGAAAGACAGGAGAGAAAGCAAAGACAGCTGCCTTCAATCTCCCTCACACAAACTAAAACCTTCCTTTGCCTGGCTTCCCAGTTTAGCCTTTAAAGTATATTTTGAAATAGGCAAAGATTTCCCTTCAGTTCCCAGGACTCCTGTTTAATGCTTTATTTCTCTTCTGTCTTTCCAGTTAGGTGCCCCACTCCATTCTCCCTAGAGTATGTACTCTATGCCCAAATGAACTAAAAATGTACCTGATCAGCTCCGGTGGAATACGGTGTCGGATGGCACTTACATTTCATTGACGATAAAAATCGATAGGTTAGAATGAAGCCCTAGGATAAAATTTCAGAGAAGGTGATTATTAATTAGCAGCTGGGTTTTTTGAAAAGCAAGTACAGTCACAGTTACTACCTTTTTAACCTAATCATTACATCTTCAAATCAAATTTTCAGTAGCAAATTGTGTATAAATCTTATCAGTGATTTCATTTTATGCATATTCACTTTCTGATAATTAGGTAACTCTTCCATGAAACATTTTAGAGGACATTTTATTTAATTTTGTGTAGCTTATACATATTAGACCTTAAATGCATATTAGTAAGGAAAAAGAAAAATAGAGGAAGAATCCAAGGGAGGAAGAGAGAAACACTGAACTTTTAACAAGAAAAAACACTTTCAAGGGATTTCACCATTAAAGAATACTGAGATCCACCACCCTTCACCTCAGGAACCCTAGGTCCTAAAAAGAATAACAAAAGTAAAAACCTGATAGGCAGAACTCCTATTGGCCAGAATACTTTTCTGAATGTCAGACCACAATGCAGGGGCATACGGATAGAATCTTGGAAAAAGCATATTTTATTGATAGAACTCTGCTCACCAACACGCACGAAATGTTGAATATAAAAGGAATCTCAGGAGCATCCTGTCCAATCCTCAAACTTACCACTCAAGGAAGAAAGGAAGGGAGGGGTGGGGGGGGGGGAGGCAGGAAGGGTACTGATGTTCACAATGATAAGGACTTGTTCAAGAACAGATAGCTAGGGTAACACTGAAACAACTCTATAGTCTCCATTTTATTCTCAGTCCAGAATTTTTTTCCCCATAGCTTCACTAGGATTTACTCTGCTTCAGTGATTTGGGCTTAAGCCCACTCATTTTCTAGATACACTCTCTGGAGAAGTTTGGCTGTCCTCACATCCATATGTTCTCTTACTACCTTCCCCCCCGCCCTTTTCTTAAGTTTATTTACTTGAGAGAGAGAGAGGCAGAAGAGAGGGAGAGAGAGAATCCCAAACAGGCTCTGCAATGTCAGCATGGAGCTGACCACAGGGCTCGAACTCCGAACCATGAGATCATGAACAGAGCTGAAATAAAGAGTGGAACACTTAACCAACTGAGCCACCCAAGGACCCCTACCTTTTTTTTTTTCTTAACCAAACAAGGCATCCACATCTCTATGATATTTGATTTCCAAGAAGAAATAAAAATGTCAACACCACATGTCCTGGCCATTCTGCTTCTTCTCAGCTCCATTCTCGGCCCTTTTATTGCTCTGTTCTGCATACCGAGGTAACTAATCCCCTAAATCACCTAGACACCCTTGCCAACTGACTTCTACCTGGGTTTGGCTAATGGAAGGAAAAAGTAAAAGATTAGAGAATGAGAGGAACACAGAAACAATGTTGTTTCCACAAAGTCCTCCTGCCCACAGCCCAGAGTGGCATCTATAACTACCTCTCCCAACGGCTCCAGCTCACTCAGAACAGCCCATCTCTTCTTAGACACAGAATAGTCCTCACCACAGATCTGGCTCCTACCTAATACAGGGGTTTAAGAGCTCTGGTAACACATCTGTATAGAATGATTTCACAAAGTTGGAATAACTCTGACTTTGCCTTAATATCTTATACAATTTGGCAGTAGCTCAATATACCTAGTGTTTGACAAATTACAAGCCAGACAACTGCAGACATGTATGTGCCAACTTTAAGATGATATGTGTAGATCAAGACTATTCAGTAAGCTCGATTACCAATTGATTTGTCTTACAAAATAATTCCATATTATTCCTTCAAATATCAAGCATCCCTAGCATATTTAAAACATGATTTACCAAAACTTGTATTATGCTAGCAAACATTTCTTACCATGAGAAAAAATATCAACATTTGACATGTCATGTTTTAATTTATTAGGCTCCAGTTTTCTTGAGTTTGGAATGCCAAAATCTATAATGGAGGCTCTCCTACTGAAAGCATTATTCAGGTTAATATAGAATAAATAGCAAATATTTGGGTTATATTCTGTGGAGCATTTGCCTCGTAAGTTTTCTTTCTCTTTTTTTTTAAGCTTATTTATTTATTTTGAGAGAGACAGAGAGAGAGAGAGAGACAGAGAGAGAGAGAGAATGAGTGGGGGAGGGGAAGAAAAAGAGGGAGAGAGAGAATCCTAAGCAGGCTCTATGCTGCCAGTACAGAGACCGATGTGGCTCGAACTCATGAACAGTGAAATCATGACTGAGCCAAAATCAAGAGTTAGACGCTTAACCAATTGAGCCACCCAGGTGCCCCTGCCTCGTTGATGTTCTTTTAAAATACTTACGTCAAGGACATTTAAAGAAGGAGGTATTCTAAAATAGTCAGAAGTGTGGAGAACAAAGATAGGACCTACAGATAGATTTAGGGCACCCCATTAGGTGTTTTCCTTTGCATCAATATAGCAGTCATAGGAAGCTATAGCTGAAAGTATTTGCCTTCTCATTATAATAAATGAAAAGTGTTTGACAAACTACACTCAACACTTCAGTCAAATCTGATAAATGTGCACTAATTTATTGACAGTGGTAGAGGAAAATAAAGGGAGAAGTATAAGGAACTTCGTCACCTCATTGTTACCTCTGTGTTGGCTCTGCTGAAAAAGCAGGGGGCGTCCTGTTGAGGGAACTACATCCATAAACACCTGGCAACAAACAGCCCAAGGCAGTTCTAGGAAGGACTCTAGAGAAGTAGCTTCCACAGGAATGACTTTCTGAAGCGAAGACGAAACAAAACCCCTACTTCCCAATAAATACTAAAGCAAAGTGACCTGTGGAAGTTTGGGAGTAAGGGAGGAGGGATTGGCGGAGGAGGCCGGAAATTAAATGACATAAGGTTTTGTCATATCTGTGCAAAAACATCAGAATTCTATTTGTCCATACAAGACAATCCATGTTTTTCCATGAAAACACATTAACAGTAAAATATTTACAAGGGTAATGAATGATTATAAATTTTGGTAAATTTCTCTTAGGAGAAAATCAAAGGTACCAATTAATATTTAAGGTACATTCAAAAGTGAAAGAGGGGCACCTTGGTGGCTCAGTCAGTTAAGCATCTGACTTCAGCTCTGGTCATGACCCCACGGCTTGTGGGTTCAAGCCCCGCATAGGACTCTGTGCTGACAGCTTCAGATTCTGTGTCTCCCTCTCTTTCTGTCTTTCCTCCATGCCTGCTGTCTCTCTCTTAAAAATAAAATAAAGATTTTTTTTTTTTTTAAATGAAAGGAGGGCACCTGGGTGGTTCAGTCAGTTAAGCGTCTGACTCCTGATTTAGGCTCAGGTCATGATCTCACGGTCCGTGGCTTCAAGCCCCGCATCGAGTTTGCACTGACAGTGTGGAGCCTGCTTGGGATTCTCACTCTCCCTTTCTCTCTGTCCCTCCCCTGTGCTCACTCTCCCTTTCTCTCTCTCTCAAAAAATAAACTAAAATAAATAAATAAATAAAAAATAAAAGAAGAGGAGACATAGCTTGGAGAAACATTATTGTAATGCCACTGGTTCACTAGGGGTGATTAGGTATATTTGTGGATACATGTTGCAGTGTATGCTATTTTCTCTTTTTTTTCAATGCGGCTGTCACCTTATCAACTACAGAGTTTGTAAAGGTTTGAATTCACATACACACCTATATGCACACACACTCATTGGTTTGTATAATTCAGTTTAATTTTCTGATGAAACTGACCTAGATAAAAATGCGATTTACAAAATACAAGATATAATTTTATTTTTTATTGCCTTCACTTCCCTGTTGACACTTAAGTTCTAAAACTCTGATTTTGGATATTTCTGTGTTACTTTTTCATTTACATTTCAAACGTTAACAACTTTGTTAATTATTTGCAAATAGAAAGATGCAACACTAGAAATAGTAATCAGAGGGCAAGTCTGGAACTTGGAGATAATCATGATAATGAGAGAAATGAAATAATTCTCTAGTTTTATCCCTGTAGCTCCATCAAATGAACTCAATAGCAAAGGAGATGATAGTCCTCACCCTACCACAATTTGTAAATTTGAGTTGGTGAATTTAAATCCAGTAAGACATCTTTACATGCTTGTTTATCACATTGGTTTTTGTTACCAGGGAAAATCCAATGAGTCTAAACCCTGTATCTTTTACATGAAAGCTCTGCACCATAAGTGCAGTGGGCCATCTCACAACATCTACAATCCAACATGAAGGAAAATTTGCAATCAAATCACCAGAATGCTTTGCCAAGAGCTAAGCAGGGGAGGGGTTTGGAATAACATAAATGGAAATTACAATCAAGTGAGTAAATTAAAATTGCTTAAAGTTTCCTTCAAAGTCAACTTCAAAGTTATCTTGGAGAGTAAAACTCATATAGTAAGAGAAAGTGGGTAAAGATCTCAGATGAGAAACAGCCAATCTGATACCTTATCACATGTTCCAGGTCTGTTTATATGCTTACTACATAAAAGAAACAATGTGTTAGGCAAGAATACAGAATGATTATATATATATATATATATATATATATATATATATATATACACACACACACATGTATATATATATATGTATGTATATGTATATATATGTATATATGTATACATATATCAGAACTCTGCACTGATTATATACATATACATATACATATACATATACATATACATATACATATA
>NW_024412406.1:4162130-4197485 GCF_014898765.1 Herpailurus yagouaroundi
ATATACATATACATATACATATACATATACATATACATATACATATACATGTTATATATATATATATGTAGATCATGGTATACTATATCTAGTGATGATGTCGGTAAAAGTACGTAGAAATTTAAAGAGATTAACAGTGAAATAATGGTTTAACAGCTTTTCAACAATCTATCTGATGATTTTTACAAGAAGGAATACTTTTCAATAGAAAAAAAAAAGGTGAATATGGATGGAGCCAAATTTCTGAGAGTCACAACCACAGGAAAGCTAGCTTGCATCAAATTCATCAGGCTCCCAGCAGCTATGATGTCATATACTGAGAACTATGAACAATTTAACTCAAATAATTTGCTTCTAGACCATCTCAGTATATTCAATAAGGTGGTAGAGATGGTAAATATGGGAATAGAGACTGATTTAAATAATTTATAAAGTTTCATCCATATCAAAACATGCAAGTTGAACACAAAAAATTGTTTTACTATAAAGATTTTTCCTACGGTTCAGGAAGGCATTGATTAGGCTTCTAATTTACTGCTGAAGTGTATTATATTTTCTGTGGAGGAAACAAAACTAAAATGACAAAGTTGATAATTTGTTAGTAACCTTATTAATGGAGTAATTCATATTATATGTTAACTAACTGGAATTAAAATAAAAACATAAAAAAATAGAGTAATTCATAAACCTAGTGTATCAAGCAAATATTCTCCCAAGACTGAATTCTCCCAATTGCTGAACCAATGGCATGCAAAAGTATTAATATTTCTTACTGCAAAACAGATGATTGTTAGGGTGAAAATGAAGTTTGAGAATTGGACATAGAGAGTTACTTGAGTCAGTATTAAAAATTAAGTGAGCAATTAAGAATCTAATTTTCCTTTTTTTTAATGTTCATTTTTGAGAGAGAGCGCACACGCAAGTGGGGGAGGGGCAGAGAGAGAGGGAACAGAGATTTTAAAGTGAGATCTGTGCTGATTATCAGTGAGCCTGATGTGGGGCTCAAACTCAGGAACCGAATCGTGAGATCATGACCTGAGCCGAAGTCAGATGCTCAACGGACTGAGCCACCCAGGGGCCCTTAAGAATCTTATTCTCACTAAAAAAAGTCCTTTGACAATCATTGTCCTGAATCAATAAAAGAGCCAGAGCTCAAATAAGCTTTCAATTCACCATATAAAAAGTGGGTCTGATGTCTCAATAAGATGATAAAGATAGAAAAATTTCCACGAAGAACAGCTTTAAAACTTTGCATCATACCATTCTGGGTAGCTGTCTTCAGTGACTGAAGTGGTGAATCTGTTATCTGTATCTGTATTTTTATGGGAGTCTGGAATAAGGTGAAAAAATTACCTCAGGGGTGAATTTTAGATGTGGCTTCATTTCTTTATAATTCAGCCTAACAATCATAATGTGATAGACTCACCATAGAGTAGCATCCACAGTGAACTATCAAATGCAGGTAAAAGATCATTATTTTTCCTAATGGAGAACAATAAAATACTGCTTTATGTTGAAACGCATTTAAATATATTTTCGAGTAGAACCAAACTAATGAGACTTACTGTGAAAGGAAGTGTTTCATGAGAATGCAAGCTGGTGCAGCCACTCTGGAAAACAGTATGGAGATTCCTCGAAAAACTAAAAATAGAACTACCCTACGACCCAGCAATTGCACTACTAGACATTTATCTACGGGATACAGGTGTGCTGTTTTGAAGGGACCCATGCACCCCCACGTTTGTAGCAGTACTATCAACAATAGCCAAAGTATGGGAAGAGCCCAAATGTCCATTGATGGATGAATGGATAAAGAAGATGCGGTATATATATACAATGGAGTATTACTCGGCAAGCAAAAAGAATGAAATCTTGCCATTTGCAACTATGCGGATGGAACTGGAGGGTATTATGCTAAGTGAAATTAGTCAGAGAAAGACAAAAATCATATGACTTCACTCATATAAGGACTTTAAGAGACAAAACAGATGAACCTAAGGAAAGGGAAGCAAAAATAATATAAAAACAGGGAGGGGACAAAACAGAAGAGACTCATAAATATGGAGAACAAACTGAGGGTTACGGGAGGGGTTGTGGGAGGGGGAATGGACTAAATGGGTAAGGGGCATTAAAGAATCTACTCCTGAAATCATTGTTGCACTATATACTAACTAATTTGGATGTAAATTTAAAAAATTAAAAATTAAATTAAAAATAAGTAAAGTAAAAAAAGGTGCTTCAAATGAATATGTGCTTATATTGCGTTACTTCAGGCAAAATCTCCAGATGTCATTCTCTACCCTTACATATCTTTGACCATGAGGAGGTATTTTTGTCAAAGCATGTGAAACATTAATGCAGTTGATGCAAAGTTGGATTAAAGCCCTATCTATGTTATTGACCAGTTCTGTGACTTTGGAAATACTAAACTCAGAATCTCAATTTCTCCATCTTCAGTAAAAGATAACATCTAATTCACAGAAATATTTTAACGATTAAATGTAACTGCAATATAAAAGTCAGGAAGCTTGCTAGGGAACAAGCACTGAGGCAAATAATGCCTATAGAATATGGTGAGTGCTGCATATAAATGACTTCAAAACTCTCTAAAAGTACCCCAGAAAGATGGCTGAATTTTTGCATAATAAAGCACGTGGCCAGAGAAGTTCAGTAAGAAAGAACACAAGTAACCAAACAAAGGGAGTCATATAATGATGAGAGGATTTTCAGTAGGTGATGGTGACAAAATGTTGGATGAGGATTACAGATGAAGGTTCAGCTAATATGTCTTGTATGCATTTTGACTTTACATTATATAAAATAGAGAGTCGGTGGGAAAATATTTAAATTGAGAAATAATTGACATATAACACTATACATTTAAGGTGCACAAGGTGTTAATTTCATACATTCATGTATTGTAATATGATTACCACCTTAGTGCTGGCTAAATTTAACAGCCTTATCATATCACATAATTATCATTTCTTTTTTGTGGTGAGAACAATTAAGATCTAGTCTCTTAGCAACCTAGCTTCTTTGAAGCTTATAATACAGCATTGTTGACTATAGTCATTATGCTGTACATTAGATCTTTAATACTTCTTTATCTACTAGTCACAAGTTTGTACCCTTCAGCAACATCCATTGAGGACAGAATATTGCTTTTAGCAGTCTGGAGCATGGTGTAATAGGGAGACTTACAGATAAAGGAAACTGCCACAATAACCAATAGTCAAGAGAAGAAACGATGATAAAATGATAAAACAACAATTTAGATAATATTAGGGTCAAAAAACACTTTTCTAAAATTTAAGAACACATAAGAAAATGAGAAAAATGTAAGGCAATACACCAAATATAAGCAAAGATACACTCAGAAGAAAATTTATTACAAATACACAATCTAGCTTTTTAAAAATAAGGTAATCATTGACCTAGGGAAATTATAAAAATAATTAAGTTAAAAAAATAAGAGTAAAGGGGCACTTGGGTGGCTCAGTCAGTTAAACTTCCTCAGATAGGTCATGATCTCATGGTTTGTAGGTTCGAGCCTCACATCGGGCTCTGTGCTGACAGCTCAGAGCCTGGAGCCTGCTTTGGATTCTATGTCTCCCTTTCTCTCTGCTCCTCCCACGCTCACACTCTGTCTCTCTCTCTCTCTCTCTCTCTCTCTCAAAAATAAATAAAAAATATTTTTAAAAATAAGAGTAAAACTAAATTTGATGCAAAATGAAAATAAAATGAATCCAAGAGCTTATATTTTCTTTAAAAAATAATGTTGTTAATAAATCTCTAGAAACTCTAGTCAAAAATAAAAGGTAAATAAAATTAAACATGGAAAAGTTTGTCTGATAAGTAGAAGGATTGTTCTTTCAAATTACCAGTATATTAAATGCAAAATTGTATGTTAATATATTTGAAAAGAAATTCATGAAGTAGATAATTTTCTGGGAAAAAAAGTATAAAAGCAACCCAAGTGTCCATCAAAAGTCCATCAATACATGAATGCATAAAGATGTGGCATATTACACACACATACATACACACACATACACACAAATATTACTCAGCCATAAAAAAGAATGAGATCTTGCCATTTGAAAAAACATGGATGGACCTACAGAGTATAATGGTAAGTGAAATAAGTCAGACAAAGACAAACACATGATTTCACTCAGATGTGGAATTTAAGAAACAAAACAGATGAGCAAAGAAAAAAAGACACAAACAAAAATGCAGACCTTTAAATACAGAGAACAAACTGGTGGTTGCCAGAGAGAAGGTGGATGGGGAGGTGGACGAAATAGAGGATTAAGAGTACACTTACTGTGATGAGAACTGAGTAATATACGGAATTGTCGAATCATTATATTGTACACCTGAAACTAATATAGCACTGTATGCTACGTATACCTCACATTTAAAAAAGAGAACTAATACAGTTGACATACAGAATGCAAAAAAAAAAAAAAAATTTCAGGGCACCTGGGCGGCTTAGTCAGTTAAGCAGCCTACTCTTGATTTCAGCTCAGGTCATGATCTTGCAGTTAGCGGGAATGAGCCCTGCATGGGCTTCTCTCTCTCTCCTTCTCTCTTGCCCTCCCCTGCTGGTGCGCTACTCTCTCTCTCTCTCTCTCTCTCTCAAAATAAATAAAGGTTTAAAAATGCAATAAAAAAAAAAGATTTCATTTATAATGAACTACCAAAGCATATAAAAAAGCTACCAAAAACTGCATAAAATATCTAAGAATAATGCTAACAATAAATATGTGGCCCCATCGAAAGCTCCCAAACGTTACTGAGAATAAATCTAAATAAAATCATTCTAGAGGCATCTAATGGGACTAAAAATAACAGGGAATGAGTTAACTTTGCCAAATCTTATCCAAGTAGAAATATTAGATTATTTGAAACTCACAGATTATTGAAAATGGAAAATAACTGAAAATAATAACAGTATTACGTAGTGCTTACTTTGTGTGTTGGCACTTTTACATATATAACCCACATAATCTTCATCTCTGTCACAGAGGTGCATATAATACTTTTCTGCATTTTATGCAGCAGGAAATGAAAACTCATAAAAGGGAATTGTTCAAGATCACATAGCTAGTAGATTTTGGAACAAGGAATTAAATCCCTGACTCTAAAACCCACACTCTGACCTGCTATGATGGGGACCTCAATCCCCAAAATTAGAGACAGGTCGAATAAGGATGAACATGTCTTTGAAATATGGAAAATGCTTATAATGTTAAATGAAAAGAAACAAGTACTACATTATAAACAATATAATCACAATTTTATTATTTTTGCCCATTTGTATGTTTGTATGAAGAAAGGACACATTAGAAAATATTGGACAAGGATGCCTGGGTAACTCTGTAGGTTAAGCAATCGGCTCTTGATTTTGTGTCAGGTGATGATCTCAGGGTCGTGAGATGGGCCCCTCAGAGGGCCGGGCACTGGGTATGGAGACTACTTGAGATTCTCTCTTTGCCCCTCCCCCACATATTCTCTCTCTCTCTCTCTCTCTCAAAAAAAAAAAATTGGACAGAACTACATCAAACATGTTAACTGTGGTTTGAGGTAAGATTCTACCTAATTTTGAGCTTTTTAAAATACATTCCAAGTTTTTAGTAAGCAACAGGTAGTATTTGTATTAGAAAATAAACAATAAGGCTGAATGTTAAAAATAGGGATAAATGGTGACCATAGATATAAAAAGGTAAAAATGTTTTAAAAATATATTTTATGGGGTGCCTGGGTGACTCAGTCAGTTAAGCCTCTGACTCTTAATTTCAGCTCAGATCATGATCTCATGGCTTGTGAGTTCAAACCTTGCATTGGGCTCTACGCTGACATCGTGGAGCCTGCTTGGGATTCTCTCTCCCTCTTTCTTTGCTCCTCCCTGGCTCCAGCTCATGCTCTCTCTCTCTCTCTCTAAAATAAATAAACCTTAAATTAAAAAAAATAAAATAATATTTCACTTTCACTTAACTGAGTCATTCAGACATAGAAAGTTTCCCTCTTTAACATTTGCAAAGCATATGAAATCAACTAACAGCCAATCATAACCAAAGCTAAAAATACCCCCCCAATCCAATTCTCACCGGACTCTCCCTTCCTGCTCCCAGACATATGATGCTATAAGCTAAGAGGAATTAAATTTATGAAATATATATTTAGAGGAAAACTCCAAAAAGTTACATATTTACACATTTCAAATAGTATAAAAAGTCTGTTTTAGCCTTTTATTATTCAATTAGTATACACAAATCAGCAAATTATGCACCAATCTGTCCAATTATAGATTGCATAATCCTAGGGCTCACTGCAGGCTTTTTCTAAGCATATTTCTCCAGTGTGGGAAATGAAAGAAAATAAAGCAACTCAAAAACCTTTATATTGTTTTATAACTAAATGGAAACAACAAATAAGCTAGAATATTTTATCTTTTTATTCAAATACTAAAATCTTATTTTTATTATTAAAAGTGCAATATTACTGAAATTTTAATCTAATGAACACTCCACGATAATGATTGATTTAAGCGCCCCTTCAGTACCCTTCTTGGCCTCAAAAACAAAGCCCCCTCAAAAAACATGGATGTTTAACTGTATAATTATCTGGTTGGGTATCCCTTCCAAGGTCCACTTCTCCTAACTCACAGGTCTCGAGTGAAACCTGGAAACCACAAATTGTTCTGCAGTAATAGAATCTTGCCATAATGAAAGTGTCAGTGCCGGCCTGTATCTGCAACCACAGCCACTTTCAGCTTTCAGTTTTTATTTAAAAGGCTTAATTGGAAGTTTTTATTACTCCCAATTAGGCTTTTTAATTAAAAGGAAAAGTTGAAAGAGGCTGCAGGCAAATACGGCGGAAACCCATATCAGCATAAAATCAAAGGAAATAAAAACAAAACGACGCTACTGTAAAACTGCACTAACGGGCGAAGCTTTCAATAATGTTTACCTCTGGTCATATTTAATGTTATGATGATTAGCACATTGACAGTGATGAAGTGGACATGACTGATTGGAAAACCAGAGTGTGTCTAGTGTAACAATAAAATTCATCAAAATGATACTTAAAACACCACATTAGCATTCAAGGCAAAAATCTAACCAAAATGCACAGTTGACAATTCAAGTAGTTAGCAACTCTAATTCACCAACATGGCACTAACTCTACACACTAATGCAGACTCTTAAAATCTCTTTAACAAGCGGAATACTACGTAGAAACAATGTGGATAAGTGTTTATTGTTGTAAGATGATTAGCTTTTGAATGTCTTAAAGTATTTTTTCTTCTGTATAAAACCTTAGCTTGTCATGATTGTCGAGTTTTGCCCTAGTGATGGTTTTTTAATTCAAAATGAAATTACAAGTTGCATTCACTTCTATTTTTGCCATCTTTTAAATTCCACGTAATGTCTTTAGAGCAAAATAAGCTTCTTATATGAAGGTGAGTTCATCCTCAGAGGTAACAAGAGTATGTAGAGATATTAGATCCATATAAGACATGATTTTATAACCAATAAACTTAGCTATTTATCCTGAATTTTATAAATGGTACCAAGAGTCGGAAGAAGATATTTAAAATGACTCTTATGTAAGCTGTGATACTAAAGAAGTTATTTCTTCATATGTCAGCTTTCCAACTCACAGATTAGGTTAATATTTGCTCCCAAATCACACCTACCAAATTCTCCCCAAATTTGGGGGAATAAAATACAAATGTCTATGCAGATGGGGTAAATTTTAGTATGACATCAAGGCTGACAGAAATCTTTGTGATTTATGTCCAGTCATTTAGGGAGCTCCTATTTGGGCAGTTGAAATCTTGACTGAAAGGTAACGCCTTGTAAGGCAGCCCCCTCTGCCTTTTTCTAGAGACAATAATCACGTATAATTTCTTTTAGGAGAAGACATGCACTAAACTTGTGCAAGACTGAAAAGAAGCAGTGGGTATCATTACTGTGTATGTCATGGATTATAGACCTCTTTGCCTCCCTGCCTCGACTTTTGTCCCTCACAATTCATTCTCCACATATCAAATTTTTGTAAGGCATAAATCAAGTCAGGTAATTCCCTCGCTTTACAAACTCTTTTATAGCTACTTATAGTGGCTAGAATAAAATACAAACTCATAAGCATGGCCTATAAAAGCCCTGACTGATCTGGCTCATGATTTTAACCTTATCTTGAGTCTACTCTTTAGGTTGTTTATTTGAGAGATTTCTATTCATCCCTATGAACTTCCCTGTTAGAAGTGCTTTTGTTGCATCAGGTATTATTGTTTTCCCATTTTTGTTTGTTTCAGTATTTTTCATATCAACTTTGACTCACTGGTTGTTGAGGAGTGTATTATTTAATCTCCACATATTTGTGAATTTTACACTGTTTTTCCAGGTATTGAATTCTGATTTCATATCTCTGTGGCCAGAAAAAGTACTTGGTATAAATTCAATCTTTTTAAATGATAATACTTGTTTTGTTACCTAACATATGACCTTACCCTGGAGACGGTTCGTGCTTTAAAAGAATGTGTATTCAGGGGCGCCTGGGTGGCTCCGTTGGTTGAGCATCTGACTTCAGCTCAGGTCATGATCTCACGGTTCATGAGTTTCAGCCCTGCATCGGGCTCTGTGCTGACAGCTTGGAGCCTGGAGCCTGCTTCAGATTTTGTGTCTCCCTCTCTCTCTGCCCCTCCCCTGCTCACACTCTGTCTCTGTCTCTCTCAAAAATAAATAAAACGTTAAAAAAATTTTTAAAAAAAGAATGTGTATTCAGATGCTATGGGAAGGAATGTTCTGTATATGTCTGTTTGGTCCATTTGATCAAAAGTATAGTTCAAGTCCAACATTTCCATTCTGATTTTTCTCTCTGAATGATCTATCCATTATTGAGGGTGGGATATTAAAATCCCTTAGTATTACTGTAGTGTTGTCTATTTCCCCTTTCAGATCTGTTATTATTTGCTTAATACATTTAGATGTTTCAATGTTGGGTGTATATATTTACAATTGTTATAGACTCTTGATAATTTGGCCCATTTATCATCATAAAATGACCTTTTTCACTCTTACTACTACTGTCTTTGTCTTAAAGTCTATTTTGTCTGATGTCATGTCTGATGTCTATAGTTACCCCTGCTCTCTTTTGGTTGCCACCTGCATGGAATATCTTTTTCCTTCCCTTCACTTTGAGCCTATGCGTGTCCTTAATTCTGAAGTTAGTGTGTTATTGGCAGCATGTAGTTGGGTCTTATATTTTATCCATCCAGCTGCCCTGTGACTTTTGATTGGATGATTCAATCCACTTATACTTAGAGCAATTATTGATAGACGAGGACTTACCAAAGCCACTATATTGGGTTTTGGCAGTTTTGTAGTTTCCTTGTTCTTTTCTTCTTCTCTTGCTGTCTTCCTTTGTGAACTGACAATTTTCCATAGTGGTATGCTTTGATCCCTTTATCTTTTGTATATCTACTGTAGTTTTGCTTTCTAGTTACCATGATGCTTACATAAAAAAGCTTATTAGATGTTAACAGTCTATTTTATGCTTTTAACAACTTTGATCACGCACAAAAATTCTACTCTGCTAGCCCCCTTTTTATGTTTTTAATGTCACACTTTACCTATTTTATATTGGTGTGCTTTAACAACTTATTGTAGTTATAGTTATTTTTTTTTAATTTTTTTTCAACGTTTATTTATTTTTGGGACAGAGAGAGACAGAGCATGAACGGGGGAGGGGCAGAGAGAGAGGGAGACACAGAATAGGAAACAGGCTCCAGGCTCTGAGCCATCAGCCCAGAGCCCGACGCGGGGCTCGAACTCACGGACCGCGAGATCATGACCTGGCTGAAGTTGGACGCTCAACCGACTGCGCCACCCAGGCGCCTCTATAGTTATTTTTAATGTGTATTTATTTATTTTGAGAGAGAGAGAGAGCAAGAGCTAGGTAGGGGCAGAGAAAGAGGGAGAGAGAGTGAAGGAGGTGGGAGAGAATCCCCAGCAGGCTCCGCACTAACAGTGCAGAGCCTGATGCAGGGCTCCATCCCATGAACTGTAAGACCATGACCTGAGTCAAAATCAAGAGTTGGACACTCAACTGCCTGAGCCACCCAGGTGCCCTGATAGTTATTTTTTTTATTTTTTTTATGTTTATTCATTTTTTTTAACGTTTATTTATTTTTGAGACAGAGAGAGACAGAGCATGAACGGGGGAGGGTCAGAGAGAGGGAGACACAGAATCTGAAACAGACTCCAGTCTCTGAGATGTCAGCACAGAGCCCGACGCGGGGCTCGAACTCACAGACCGCGAGATCATGACCTGAGCCGAAGTCGGCCGCTTAACCGCCTGAGCCACCCAGGCGCCCCTGTTTATTCATTTTTGAAAGACAGAGGGAGACAGAGCACAAACAGGGGTGGGGCAGAGAGAGAAGGGGACACAGAATCCGAAGCAGGCTCCAGGCTCTGAGCTGTCAGCACAGAGCCCAACGCGGGGCTTGAACTCACAAACCGCGAGATCATGACCTGAGCCAAAGTCGGACGCTCACCTGACTGAGCCACCCAGGTGCCCCTCTGATAGTTATTTTTAATACTTTTATCTTTTAACCTTTTTACTAGAGTTATGTGGTTAACACATCACCATATTACAGTAGTAGAGTATTCTGAATTTAAATATATACTTACCTTTCTCAGTATGTTGTATATTTTGCCTTCATGTTACTGATTAGCATTCTTTCATGTTAACTTGAAGAACTCCTTTCAGCATTTCTTACAAGACAGGTCTAGTGGTGATGAACTCCCTTAGCTTTTTTTGTCAGGGAGGATCTACACGGAGGATCTAACTACAAAGCAAAACTACAGTAGATACACAAAAGATAAAGAGGATCAAATGTCTCCTTCATTTCTGAAGGACCACTTTGACAGATAAAGTATTCCTTTTTGGCAGTTTTTCTCCTTCAGCATTTTGAATGTATCTTCCCACTCTCTCGTGGCCTAGCTTAAGGTTTCTGCTGAGAAACTCACTGATAGCCTTATGCAGATTCCAATGTAAGTGACAAGCTTCTTTTCTCTTGCTGCTTTTATGATTCTTTGCCTTTGATTTTCACCAGTTTTATTGTAATGTGTCTTGGAGAAGATCTCTTTAAGTTGAGATCGGGGATCAGTAAACCTCATGAACTTGGATGTCCATATCTATCCCCAGATTTGGGAAGGCCTCAGCCATTATTTTTTTAAGTAAGTTTTCTGTCCCCTTCTCTCTTTTCCTGGGACTCCAATAATTCAGATTGCTTCTCTTGATGGTATCCATAGTTCACATGGCTATCTTCACTCTTTTTCACTCTTCTCCCTTTGTTCTCTCATGACTTCAAAGTTCTTGTCTTCTACTTTGCACATTCTTTTTACATTTGATGCATTCTGTTACCGATGCCCTCTATTGAATTTATCATTTCATGTATTACAGTCTTCAACTCCAGAATTTCTGTTTGGTTCCTTTTCGTTATTTCTATATCTCTGTTAAACTTCTCATTTTGCTCATCTATTGTTTCCCTAATTTTGTTTAATTGTCTTTCTGTGTGTCTTTTTTTTTTTTTTGTAGTACATTGAGCTTCCTTAAAACAGCTATTTTTATCAGATAAATTGCAGATATTTATGTCCTTGGGGTTAGTTACTGGCAAATTGTTGTGATCCTTTTGCAGTGTCATTTCCTTGAATTTTCATGTTCCTTGAAGTCTTGAGCTGCTGCCTTCACGTTTGAGGTAGCATCCACCTCCTCCAATCTTTACTGACTGGTCTTGGAGAGAAATACCTTTTGTCAGTCCTGCTAGGGATTCTGAGGCTTTCTCAGGTCTTCTACAGATATAAATAGTATTACTGTCTTAATTTTCTAATGTTGTAATAAATTACCACAAACGTAGTGACTCAAAACAACACATTTATTATCTTACAATTCTAGGAGGTTCAGAAGTCTGACATAGCTCTCAGAGAAGTAAAATCAGAATGTTTGCAATGCTCTGTTCCTTTCTAAATGTTTGTATCCTCCAAAAATTTCTATGTTGAAATCCTAATGTGATGCAATTTGGAAGTGGAGCTTTTTGGAGGTGCTTAGGTCATGAAGGTAGAGCCCTCATGAATAGGACCAGTGCTCTTATGAAAGGAACCCCACAGAGCTCTGTAGGCCCTTTTGCCATATGAGGTTATAACAAGAAGTCTATGGCCCTCACTTGATCATGCTGGTATCCTGATCTTAGTCTTTCATCCTCCAGAACTGTGAGAAATACATTTCTGTCATTTATAAGTGTTTTGTCTTAGCAACCTAAACAAACAAACACTTTCTGAACCCTCTAGAAGAGAATCTGTTTCCTTGTATTTTCCAGTTTCTAGAGGATACCTACTTTTCAGCTCACAGCCCCTTTCTTCTATCTTCAAAGCCATAATTTCGAATTTCTTTGACCCTTCTTCCATCATCACATTTGTATCTTTAACCACAGCCAGGAAAAATGCTCCTCCTTTTAAAGACTGATGTGATGAGGATGGAGCCACCCCAATAAGCCAGGATAACCAAAACCCACTCCCAAGATCTTTAATCTCAATCACATCTGAAAAATCTCATTTCATGGTAAGATAATACATACACAGGTTCCAGAGATTCAATGTAGGTGTATTCTGTCTTCCCTAATTATCTTCTTGAGTCTCAATTCTCTCACTTTTGTAACAGGAGAAATAATACTTCCTACTTTATAGGGTTATAAGGATAAAATGTGATTATGCAAAAGAAGCAATTGGCCTAGAATCTACATATAACTGTGGCTTTAAAACTGTTAGCTACTTTCATAAATAATAACTTGTCCCCGCCATGCCCACTCACTTCTAGCAAAATCTACTTTCTCCTACCACAAAATAGTCAGTGTCATTGATTTTGAAACTTCACCTATGACAGATTCTTTTCTACTCTCAGAAGACAATTTTTTTTCTGCTTCTATAGGTTAATCTTAAATCTTTCACAAGGATTTCCCCCCTAAATAAGCAGGAGAGGTGGTACCAGGGGTTATAACTCTACAAATGAAATTTTCAAAAACCACTGCTCACTAATGGGTCCTAAACCCCCGAAAAACATCTTTTATGACAATTCATGGCTACTTTTCAATCCAAATAAACCTCACACTAAAATTCATCATTAACACATGTCTCTTTCCCCTAGGCCCAGAGCTGAAAGCAGTGAGGCAGACAGCCAATCACCGGCTACTTTCGGAGGGCCTGGTGTTACAGTATAACCAGATTGTCAAGGTTCACCTAGAGGATTACCTGCTAAATCACAAGTTTAAAGAAAACAATTTGGAGTTACCCAAGAGGAAACAACACACTTACTTATCTCCAGACTCTCCACACAGACTGTATTAAATTTTCCATAACCAAATTTACTGCAGGACTGAGAACAAGCATGTGATATTTCTGCTGAAAGTTCTTGATATCTGAAACTGCCTTTTATAAAGAAGCTTAAGACGTAAGGTGCAATTCCCTATCTCTTTGGCAAAACTCATTTTTCCCATTGGGGAAAATTGCTTGACCATCTAATTGTTCCAGAGTACAAGGCAAAAATAAGTTCAAAACACAGGACCTAAATTAAACTAGATGATACTGCTCACTGTCAAGATTTTTTTTGAACACTATATTTGATATCATCAAACTGTTCAAGAGTACTTTTAGCACCAATATCTGTGACATTTCTAAATCCATAAAATACAAGTACTCAAACAAGTGGAGGAAAAAAGAAATAAAAGATGGCATAAAAATTGCTTTCTTAACAACTTCCTAATTAAATATACATTGGAATATAGCGATCATTGAGCCAAACTGGTAATGAACTCTTAGGGAACTACTCAGCATTTTTCCAACACTCGGTAGGCACAGCATTAGGTGTATGGTGTAGGAATTTAGAAAACGAGTAGAATTCAGTGAGATAGATTTGTTGTAGTCAACATTCACAGATGCTAAAAAAGAAAGCATACTGTGTTTGAAAAGGGCACCTCAATTCCCATCCCTGCCTATCAAGTGAAAGGGAAAATATATAAGGATATCAATTGTGAAATGTCAGCATACTAAGTAGGGTATATAGCTCATGTTTCTTGATATGAAAGGGAAAGACCTCAGTGAATGCTATTTGAAAGTCCATCTGCCAGTTATACTGTACCTTCCCATGTTCTATAAAGCCACTCAGGGGAGATGTGCAGAGTGGAGAAGAGCTATCGCAATACATCACCCATCACCACCCACAGCAGTTCATGGGAGTGCTGGAGAAAACTGGATGTACTAGAAAAAATGAATTTAGAAATAAAAAAGAAGAGCTTCAGAATTTCAACAAGAAAAGGAAAAGAACAGAAGTAAATGATAGGGCTACCTTATCCCATGAGATAAGCACGCATGAATGAATGCATATATTACAAGATTTTTTACTAAGCCTAAAACATTGTGATGAAATATAAAAAGGGCCTATATCTTTTGTTGTCCCAATCAAAGTGGGGGGGGGGGGGCGGGGGGAGAGAAATGAGCTAGTCCAAAGTGATAGTGCTAGCAGCAGATAATGAAAGCTTGAAATTGAAATGGTGATAAAAACTGTGTGTAAATCCTATAGATTAGATGCATATTTATTTCAGTTACATTTCAGATTCTACTGAAGAGCGTGTAACATCTTAAGAATAATTTAAAAATCCCTCATCTTTTCATTTCAAAAGAAAAAAAGGGAGGAATAATCTCCATGGATGAATCTGAATTCATGAATGGCAATAGTTATATCTTAACGTGTTTCTCAAACCAAAGGACCCCCTAATCACTTCCGAGATTTAACAAGATGACATCAAACTATGAACAGGATCATTTCACACACAACAATATCACAGTCACCTCTGGGGAGAAAGTGCAGCAACATTATACAATTTAAAAGTGCATGTGAAAAGGGAAAGTGTAACCAAACTACCCAGAGTATGTGAGTGAACATCATAAGGTTAATAATGTGTAAAATTTAGCCAAAATCCTGCTGCCCATAGCAGGTATTTTATCTTTTCTTAGAATGTTTAGATGGCTGGAAACTTTTAAAGATAGGACACTGTCATTTGAAATGGATTTTTCTTTAAAAAGATGGTTTTGATATATCACTACACAGCTCCAAAAGTAAATGGGCACCCAAGTGCAAAAAGGGCTCCCAGGAAGACACATTTTCAATACTGACCTGGCCAACTGTAAGACTGTGGAAAATATATTGAAGTTTGATTTGATGGTTGTGTCCAAAAAAAAAAAAAAAAAAAATCCTCTCTCATTGTATCAATGACAAGATAGTGGCATTTGTTTACACTCAATCAATGGAGTGATTTCTTATACTGTAGTATATATCTCATTACCCTGTCTTATTAGGCTAATGATAATTTGGACTAAAATTTACATCTATGAAGTACAGTGGCTTGAGACAGTATAAAAAATATACCTAGTTAATGAAACTCAAAACTTTTATTTGTTTTCTCTTAATCATTTGGATAAGTTGTCTAAAATACTGTCCTCTTCTACTCCATCTTTTGAAATAAATCTGACTGAATACATTTGATTCATTTTTCAGTTGTGTCTCCCCTACCATTTCATATTAATCTGCCATCCTATTTATAGAATAGAGAAATAAAAAAAATACACCCCATATTTTAATAATATAAAATGATGGCAGAAAAACATTAGAGGGCAAAATATGTTTCTATTTTTCATTCCTTCCTTTTAACCAGTTTGGGGGGGGGGGAGGAGTCTGTCTTGATTGAGCTTTTAATTAGTTAATCTCCCAAACAGGTAAGTCAGTGCTGTTAAGTGCTATTCTGGTTTCAAATAATTACCTGAAAATGAGTGCCTGGGGTTGGATTAACTATAGCCTCATTAGCATTCATCACTATTGCTATAGCACGAAGCGAAAGAAAAATAAAATGAAGAGAGGAGATAAAACTACAAAACCAAAATGAACACAATTTTTTAAAAATCCTGGCACTAGCCATCTTCTCCTTGAACACTTACTCACTGTATAGACTGTCATGGTCACATAAAAGCCCATTCTTGAAACAGACTCATCTGGCACAAATTTTGTACTTGTTTCTGTCTTACATGCAGAGATTCTCACACTTTAGTGGGCACCAGAACCACCTGGGGAGCTTATTAAAAGTTAAGATTCCCAGGACTCAAAAGATTCTGAGGCAGCATGTATACTTTGGGGTCCAGAAATTTCCAAACACTGCAGCTGATTCTCATGAGGGCATCAATACATCATATATGGAAAAACACTACCCTAGGGCCTATGGACTATATGTAGCCTCTTCTATACACCTAAATAAAGAAAGATTTTCTACATATACTCTACATTTCTGTAAGGTAGAAATACAGTCACGATTTCATCTCACCATCTACTACATGAACGATGCTAATGCCACCTACCCTAAGCTGAGCCTCCCAGTGACAGGTCCTCAGTACCTCTGGAAATTATTCATTCCATCTTTGACAACTCCGACTCTTCCTATATTCCTATGTTTGCATATAGATTTTTGTTCTAACCTTTGGAACCATATTCTGTAACAATTATTTTGCTACAATAAACCCTCAAGATGACAGTGTAGGCACCCTGTAGACAGTCCTACCCAGAGGTCATCAGTGAACACATGAACCCAGTGAAAATGCTCTAGAAGTCACATGAGAGGGCTCATTCTTACAGAGAGATGAAGAGATTTAAGCCATTTGAGATTTAGGTAAAGCTGCTTATGATTATAAAAGATATAGACAGAACAGAGAATGGAAATGCCAAAGGGGAGTATCTTTTCTAAAGATAAGGATCCACATGAAAAAATAAATTAAAATGATACGGAAGTTAAGAGTAAAAAGGCAAGGCCTTTTTTCCCCCAGATATGACCTTCCAGCTCTATACTCCCAAAGTAAGTATTTCAACGTTTTCATTTTTAGTTTTTTAACTTGTTACTATCACCACAACATATGTATATATCCTTCTTTATTCATAAATGCCTGAGAGTCTCCCTTGTCTCCTCATCATGAGAGATGAAGAATTTGGTACCTTGCTCTCCTCCTTTGCTACCTTGCTCTCTTCTCCCTTTCTCCCTTCCACCTACTATTCATTTGAATTATCCCAGTGATTGCCTCTATGACTTTAAGTTATGTAGTTAAATTTCTAGTTCTGAATTAATCGTCTTGGGCAGTACCTAAAAATACTATGAGAAAAGGAAATTAGCACACATCCTTCCTAAAAGTAAGATGTCAAAAATGTTTTCTTAATCACTAACTTACGAGTTCGGTAACTAACCTGAGGCAAACCTATTGAAACAATTCTCTCTTCTCTTCACAGGCAGTAGTAGTGCTGACATGTATACTGTGGAGAATTGTTATCAAGTTTCTAAAACCTTATGTTTGACACAGATATGAATTTGTGGAACACATACACGTACTAGACTGACTGCATACGTTTTCATTCCAACAGACACTCCTATCTTCTTAAAACTTTGATATGACACATGGTTTTAACTCACAACGTGACTCTAATCTGTTCCTAAAGAGTTTACATGTATCTCAAGGCTTCCTGAGTAACACATTCTATTTCAATCCCATAGAAACCCTTCTTTACTTGACAGGGTCCTGGATTTCTAATCAAACTTCATCAATATGATCCAAGAGTAACAAAACACTTATTGCAAGAAAGGTCACCAACTAATGTCCTAGAACAAAGCAGAGCTATCGATTATGAAAGGATGATTGCTTCTATACAGCCCCATTGGGTTAGTCATGGCTAGAGAAAAAAAATGACAGAAATTGACTCAAAAGCTAACATTAATGAAAGAAATGGCAGAGCCATAGCAGGTACTTAACGAATCACAACTGTAAAAGATTGGAACAGTTGTAACATTGTTACTAAACCACAATGGCAGACTCGCCTGTCAGTCACACACTATTATCCCTAATGGGAATGTGACTATTTTCATCCTTGCTATTTTGAGTAACAACTGAATGAATGAATCAAAGACGAAAAAAATAATACTAAAAACAAACCAAAGAACAACTTTCACAAGAATTTGATGTCATATACAAGAGACAGAATTGTCATTTTTCCTACCACACTCCCACTATGCAGAGCAATCACCTTCAGTATCTTCATTAAGACTAATTGTTGGAGAAGGTTATCAAGAAGACATGACCACCAGTTGACTCTCTAGCTGAACCTGGGCAACTGGAGCCTCCCCCCCACAACTTGTGTCCTTCGAACGTGTCCTGCTTGCCTTTCCCACTCCCAGAAGCTGCTCCAAGGATACAGCCTTGAGACAGAAATGTGGTGTCGAGGCTATGTGGACTAGGTTTGTGACTGAACCAAGTTGAGATTTTTATATAAACTTATAAGATTCTGACGGGTGGATGTGAAGATCTATGTGTCTTGCAGCCATCTAAGACAAGCCTCTTGTTTGTAAATTCTCTTCCTTATTAAAACTGCTACCTATCAATATGGAGGAAACTACCTCTTTCTTCAGTTTCTCCCTACCCTGTGTGTACAAGGACCAGTTCGAAAACCAACATTAATTTATGTAGGTAGGTCAAACTTTGATTTTCCTAGAAATGATTGTTCAATTTTCCCCATAGGAAGTTAGTGTCTCTTAGAAAACACAACTAACTGTACATTTCTCTGAAAGAATTTATGGTAAGGCTTTTTGGAAAAATGTAAATTTTTAGACATGTTTGTAAAATCATGTGCGGTTATGATGTCCATAATGATGTTACAAATAAATATCCTAAAGTAGGCTATTTAATGCCAAAGTAACTACTTAATAGTAGGTATTATATCATGTTATAAAACTTTAAATTGATAGGATTTACTTTCTAAAGATAATTAGCCAACAGAACACTCCAAGAGTGCAAGACAAAAAAAATATCCAGTGAGGTTGAGTCAAATATTTCATTAGCACCCATTCAATGGGTATAATGCAAAGAGAAAAAGTCACATTAGCAAACAAACAACAACTAAGACATAACGGGTGGGAAAGTTGAAGGTAAAATATATGTTTAATAAAAATATATATGTAGTTAGGTTCAAAATATTTTACAAGGCAAAAGGAAACATTTTTTACATATATATTATATACAATATATTATGTATAACATTTGGTGGTAAATAGGCAGAAACGAATAACATTTTTAAAGGTTTTATATATTGTTGGCTGTGTAGGCAGAAGACAGGATTATAATAATTGAATTTTTTGAAGTTAAATATTAGTGGCTTTAAAAGAAAAACATTTTAAAAAGTATAATCCATACCTTGATGGTTTCAGATTAGTTACTATGTAAAGAAGAATGACCTGATTATGTGATAGAAGTTGTTAAATTCGAGCTTTGTCTTGGGTTTTAGATTTTCCCTAAAGGGAGAAAAAAAATAATAGCTAACATAATTCAAAACCCTAATCTAACTGAATCATTTCACCTCCCTGTCTATTCATGAATCAGAAATCTACTACTAGAATATATTCCAGTAGAAAACACTTCCATGCTCCAAAGACTATTTGATACAACAGTTTTTCATTATTCATAGCACA
This sequence comes from Herpailurus yagouaroundi, assembly GCF_014898765.1. NCBI lineage: Eukaryota > Metazoa > Chordata > Mammalia > Carnivora > Felidae > Herpailurus > Herpailurus yagouaroundi. The sequence continues at coordinate 4,181,749 of NW_024412406.1, forward strand.
AACAGTTTCCAAGTGGTGAAGAATTCCACAGCTGCAGGTTATTACCAAAATACCAAGAAATCACAATTTATAAATATAAATGATTATGGCTGATTCAACATCTCATCAGAACAACTATTATAAGTGTGAAAAAAACAATGGACCCTCTTGTTTAGCACAGAATTTATACTAGCCCCTGGTGAACAACATTTTGTAGATGCTAATTTTTTAGATGCTAACATTCTTGATTTCAGCAATTTTCACTGCATCCTCTATATTGTTAACTGGCTTGCTAATTGTAGCTACCATTTATTGTGTAATGTAATCCTAAACAGTAGGCCAGAGTTATCACTTAGTGGTTACCACAGATACGTTTAAGCCAACGTTAATTAAGGTTATTTATAATTGCTTCACAAGATTTAAAGTTAAGTTCCCACAGAGGTAATTCTTCTAGTTGCTAGTACTATTCAATTTTCCAGTTCTTACCATTTTCAATGTTTTGTTCCAAATATCAGGAAAACATAGATGGTCCAAAGAACAAAGGGAGAAAGGCAGAAATATTATAATCATGAAGGTACTGAACTGTATCTCAGTACAGCTCTGAAGGTTCAACATATACTTTCCAAAGCCAGTTTAAGAAGAAAGCCAAGAATCAAACTGATATTCTTTTTTTTTTTTTTTATTGTTTATTTTTGAGAGAGAGAGAGACAGAGACAGAGAGTGAGTGGGCAGGGGCAGGGAAGAGGGAGACACAGAATCTGAAGCAGGCTCCGGGCTCTGAGCTGTCAGTACAGAGCCCTACAGGGGGCTCACACTCAGGAAGCATGAGATCATGACCAGAGCTGAAGTCGGACGCTTTACTGACCGAGCCACCCAGCTGTCCCCAGATTGATATTCTAATCTAAGATGTGTCACTATCTCTTAAGAACAAACATAATTAAGTTCTCTGAGCTTCAGATACTACTACACCTTTGTTAATACTACTTCCCCTTTGACCTGCAACCAAAGTTTATCAGTCCTTCAGGGGTCAAAAAATGTCCATCTTCCTCCATTAAGTCCTTTCTGATTATTTAACCCAATATTGATATGTTTCTCCTTTGAATGGAGTTTTTATAACCAAATTTAGCACAGAATGATGTACACCTTATTTTTTTAGAGTAGCTTTAGGTTCAGAGCAAAATTGAACAGAAGGTACAGAGGTTTCCCATATGTCCCTGCCCTATACATGCAGAGCCACCCCATTGTCAACATTCCCCCACCAGAGTGGTACATTTGTTATAGCTGAAGAACTAAACTGATACATCATCACCCAGCCTCCATTGTTTACACTAGAGTTCACTCTTGGTATTGTACATGCTATGGGTTTGGACAGATTTATAATGACATGTATCTACCATCATAGTATCATACTCAGTAATTGCACTGCCCTAAAAATCCTTTGTGTTCCGCCTACTTATCCTTCCCTCTTCCACAACTCCTGACAACCACTGATATTTTTTTTACTGTCTCCATAGTTTTGCCTTCTCCAGAATGTCATATAGTTGAAATCACAGAGTATATGTAGACTTCTCAGATTAATTTTTCTTACTTAGTAAAATGTATTTAAGGTTCTCCCATCATGGTTTGGCAGCTCATTTCTTTTTAGTGTTGAATGATATTCCAATGTCTGGATATACCACACAGTTTAGTCATTCACTTACTAAAGGTCATCTTGGTTACTTCCAAATTTGGGCAATTATGAATAAAGCTGCTATAAGCATATGTGTACAAGTTTCTGGTGGACAAAAGTTTTCAATTCCTTTGGGTAAATTTCAAAAAGTATGATTACTGGATTGTATGGTAGGAATATGCTTAGTTTTGTAAGAAACCACAGAACTGTCTCCCAAAGTGGCTGCAGTATTTTGCAGCACTACTAGCAATGAATGAGGTTCCATTGTTCCACATCCTCACCAGTATTTGGTGCTGTCAGTGTTCCAGATTCTAGCCATTCTAATATGTGTGAAATGAGTGGTATCTCATTGTTGTTTATTTTTAAGTTTATGTATTTATTTTTGAGAGAGAGAGAGAGAGAGCACAAGCAGGAGAGGGACAGAGAGGGAGAGAGAATCCCAAGCAGGCTCCGCACCGTCAGCACAGAACGTGATGCAGGGTTCTTACTCCCGAACCTTGAGATCATGACCTGAGCCAAAATCAAGAGTCAGATGCTTAACCAACTGAGCCACCCAGGCGCCCATGATTGTTGTTTTCATTTACATTACTCTGAAGACAAATGATGTGGAGCATCTTTTCATATGCATATTTGCCATTGATCTATCATCTTTGGCAAAGGATCTGTTCATATCTTTGGCCAAATTTTAATCAAGTTGTTTGTTTTCTTATTGAGTTTTAAGGGTTCTTTGTATATTTGCACTTAGCTTAATGCCCTTCCAAGTTCATTCATGTTGTTTCAAATAGCAAGATTTCCTTGTTTATATGGCTGAGTAATAGTCCATCACACACACACACGCAAACACATACACACACACACACACACACACACACACACACACACACAATCTAGGCAAGAGTGCCTTCATGGTTTCCTAGATGTTAAGAATGTTTCCAATCCTTTCCTCTAAATCATCTCATTTCAATGTAAGTCCAGTAGGTTCACATAGAATCAATCTAGAGGAAAATCAAGTTCCCTGGTTAAATGGAGGGAGGGGGAACAAAATAAAAACCAACAGGTATTGTGTGACCCTGCTGATGGGAAATACTTCTCCATATTTGATGTGCATTTCCAGTTAAGGGGAACTAATTTGTGTAATGCACATTCTCTTGGCCCTGCTAGTTAACTAGATGATAAATGTGGAAAGACTGACTGGACATGCTCTGCCTAGCTCCCCTCTCTTCCTCCTAAGAAGGAACTTTCTTGCAGAGAACACAAATTTTCCTCTTTTCTATGTGGTTAAGTTTTACCTGGGCAGGTTTCTTGCATGGGCAAGCCCCAGTTCAGAACAATGTGGGGCCAGATGGGGAAATCTGCATAATCCCGGAATTTCCTATTAGCAAGCCTATTTGGCTGACAGATGTAAAGCTACCTGCTCCGCCTAACCTCTGTTGGTATTGAACTTTTTTTTTTTTGGCCTTGATAGTACTTTGGGGTTTTTTCCCCAAAAAATGTGAATAAAGAATGCTATTAGTTGGACTTCCTGTGAGACGCTCACAAACCCATTTTTGTAAAACTTTGTATGTATGTTTACTTAAAAATCTGAAAAATAATTAAACCAAATTGATAGAATTACAGACAATTTGGGTTTGCATCTTTGCATATTCTAAACTTGTACTTTATGAAGATGTATTGTAATTATGAAAAAAGGTTAAATATACATTTTTTAATATAGTGCTGACCTCCTCAGAAAAAGTCCTTTCAGTAGATGTTGTGTGTAGATCCTGAATATTTTAGACATTTAATCGTATTTTAATAACAAACCACCAAATGGACCGTACAGTTGGAGAAGGTCACAAGAAGTCTCAGGCCTCCTATATTACTAAGCACCCTTTCTAATCAGTTAACAGACTCTTGGAGTAATCAAAGAAAATTGTTCTTATTTTTTAGCAGTTACAGATCCACATGACTCTTCAAAAACACATCACTGCATTGCATTCTCACGGTAGATACAGAATCCCTTTGGTCCAGTAGAAGCTATAGTATGCTTTAATGGTGACATTTTCCTCCAAATATCACTAACTTTCATAGAAGCCAGCAGCTTCAAAGTGCTGGGTGCAGCAGGCTTGGAATCAGGAGACATTTATTCCCTCCTCTGTCACTATATTTCTGCTCACTTAGCCTTGTTCCATTTTGCCCATCCACAAAATGAGAAAAATAGCTCTTGCTTGTTTCTTAACAAGAGTAGGAAGGAATTAAATGGGAATCTATGCATGAATGCTATGATTTGAGATTCTTACAAATAAAGAAAATATATACACATAAACTTCAGAACTGCCATCAGCGTAATTAATTTTAGCAGTCCATTAATGTAGACTATGTATTTTGTTTGTTTTTTAAGTCAACATGAGTTTAAATATGTGACATTTTTCTCCAAATATCACTAACTTTCACAAAAGCCAGTAGCTTCAACATGGTAGAGGCTGGATAGGTATCAAAATGGCAGAGGAGCAAGCTCTCTGTGTCTAGGAGGAAAAGTGGTATTCGACAAGAAATACATTACCCCTGAGAGTTTCTTTCTCCAATCAAGAAATGAAAAATCACTTGTATGTGGCAAGTTAACCAAATAACAGTGGAAGAATGCCAGTTCTAGGAAAAGACATTTTGATGGATGTGGAAGGAATGAAATGAGATGCCTGCTTTATTAAACAACAGCTGATCTGTGTTCTACCCACAAGAGGAAGTTTACAAAGGACTAGGACAGTTGTGTCAGGGAACAGAAACCCACAATCATCTGCAGTAGTTTGAAAAGGACAAAAGCACAAAGTACATAAAGCATAAAGAGCATAAAAACAAGTGACATCTGATAAAACACAAGAGACTCAGTAGAAGGGCATTACAGCTTGAAGACAGAAAGCAGCAAATTAGGGTCAAGGAAAGAGCTTGTTTCTATGAATTTGAAAACACTGAAAAGACCAGGGAGGCAGAAAACCCCTTGCAACTTAGCAGGGCTACAGACGTCAAATAGCTGGGAAAGGTTATCTTAAATAGTTTCTTTGCAAGAGTTTTGCTTTTCTTTTTTTAATAAACTGAATTAATGAGCTGAAGCTCAGTGCCCTTTTAAAAAGGAGGCAAAGGAAATAAGCCATTGTTGACAAACATAGCATTAGAAGATTGCTCAAATGTTCTGCAATAGTTAAGCTTTCAGCTTGCCACTAAACCCAGCTGTTGACTTAGGGTAACAGCTGCAGGAAGTACAGAGGGTTAAAAGGATCATTTGAAATTGGGAAATAGGTTGTGAGGGTTTGTGTTCTCTTTTTGAAGTGATCATTTGCCCGATTGCATCAGAGGCTTAAAGAAGATCAAAAGCTCCAGATGCTGTAACCTGCTTTGTTGGAAAGACTTCTAATTGAATCAGGCATGGACAGAATATAATTACGTAAAAAGTAATAAATCTATGATCAAGATTATTTGGAGCTGCAATGTTTGGACTGCTCTAATTCCTTTACTGTCTCTTTTACAAATCATTGGTAATTAGAGACATGCATTATTTCCAAACACCTAATAACTCCTGTCTTGGATAAGAGAAAAGGTGGTCAGAAAAAATTCTTAGGGACTTATTCTATATTTATATTTTTGTTACAAAAATTATATTCGCATAAGGAGAGAGTGGGTACAGCATGGATATATGGTTATAATGAAAGGGGATAAACATGGCTTCATATTTGAATTTATGACAAAGCATTTGGACAGATCTGGCAAAGCCTAATCCCCAACAAAACCAGATGGAACAGCATATCCATCACAGAGAGAAACTCACAGGAGTTCTAGAATTGCAGAAACAAATACTGATTTCTGAATATTTTTTAGACAGTATGCCTGTATATTTGTTCTTCATATCTTGGCCAACACTCTTCAGATAACTTCTGTGCTCCAATTTTGAAAAACGTAAAATGATAGAACAGTTGAGATGTTTACTTCCAACTCAGTATTGACAGTCAGTCAGTCAAAAAATATTCCTTAATACCCACAGGGCTCATAACACTGCCGTGGATACTTGGAGGTACGTATTAAAGAACAGATATTGTTCTGAACCAAAGAAAATGCACAGTAATGATTTCAGTGATATAGGGCATGTATGTTCAGAGATTCAAACCAGAGACCGGCATTAGAAGAAGAAAAAGAAACTAAATGCAGGAGATGCAAGAAGACATTTCTGACAAGAAACTGAATTTTTTTTCTTTTTACTTTTTGTTGTGAGAGAGCCTACCCAGCAACTATTACAGCCAGCGTCTCCTTGCTACATACTGCCACCTAAAGGACAGCTGGTAATTGCTGGATAATAACTTGTTTTCTTTCTTATAGCTAAAAGTAAATGTCCTAATTAATTTCATGATGCCCCTATTTTTCATGCAGCATTAAAGTTAAGTATGCAAATGTACATTCGATCTTATGTCTATTATCATAAAATTAAAGTGTTGCCTAGTGTTTGAGATTGGTTTAAAAAAAACTAAAAAAGTCCCTCCTTGTACATAACATTTCATAGCAAGGCAAATTTTTATTCCTGTTCTATTTCACTTCGGGAAGCAGATTATCAGGACTAGGTGGTCAAAAGATTCTGAATAAAGAATCTTCTAGAATGTGATAAACCTAATGTTCAAATGCAGCATTTAAGGGATGTTTTTGATGATGGTGCTGGCTGGCAGTGAGTACTTTTACCTAAATGTCTCATGAACTGTGATGCAATTAGCCATTGTTTCTCAAGGAAAATGTCACTATGTTTATGCTAAAAAGATTTGGAATTTTAAGATAATCTTTTTGATAAGCATAACAAAAGGAAATTAAAAGTAAAAAGACTTTTTAACAAAGCCCTTAAAAATACATAAACTCAACTCTCAGTACCTGCTGAATGTAATAAAATGACCAAACTATCATGGTTATTAGGAGGAGACCTTTATGAATTAAAAGAAACAATTCGGTTCTTCCAATTTGGTAACAAGAACGTTATGACATTCTCCTCTAGAAAGAATTATCAAATTACTTGTTTGAATAGAAATTGATCACATCAGGCCAGAAGAGCAGCTTCCATGGCAACTGATGCATTAGAAGATCCTAGATGTTCTATATCCTCATTTAGCATCCTGACTGATATGATTCAGAAAGATTCAGTAAGCCCTAGATGAAACGAAAGCTAAATTCGATCCCACTGATTGGCGAAAGCTACAGTAAGATTTCTGGTGAAAAAGATCAACAGACTCCCAAAGATGGACTGAGATTTTGTTCAATGGTTTAAATTCATCTTGAAAACAAATTAATCAGAAACACTTTTATATTGAAAAAGAATCTATTTTTGTTCCATGGTAAATGTGTGACTGGAAAGTTCTGCATACATATTTCTGTTATTCAATTCGCATTCTTAAATGCACTAGAGAAGCTGCTTATTTATAGGAATCATGCAGAGTGTCATTTTGTAAAACAGAATATTCTTATAGTACAAATAGTAACAATTTTCTCTCCTCCCTGTATTTGGTAAATAGTGATTTTTAGATATTGAATTTTCTTAAAGTAATACAGCCATAATTTGCAAATAACAAAATGCCAGGAGACACTTTCAGAAGTTACTCCTTGAGAATTCAGAATTCAAAGATACAGCACTGCAAGAAGGAATTTTTACAAGCTGATTATCTCTTCTTGTATTATAAATACCAAGCATTTGTGAATTAATCAGGCCTACTGTCAGAAAATAGAGATCCTGAAATTCAGGTTCTCGGGTTAAGTTTAACACAGCAAAAATCCAATGGTCTGCCTATATGGTATGCGCCAACTTGGCACCCCAGAGGGAGGAAAATAATATATCAAATTTTGTGGTTAATAAGCTTTATTGTAGCTAAATTAAATTTTTTCCTTTAGTGCTAATTCAAACCTTCAAAATGTGTATCATTTTGGATTGGTGTATATATATTTGTGCGGCTTGCCTTTTGCATCTAGCCATAGACCTAATGAAAGACCCCCTAAAGAAGGATCTTATTTTTAAAACTACAGACAAAGCCCATTTGGGGGTGAGGATTTCTCGCCATACAGTTCCAAGATGTGGTTTGGCAGTAGACATTTTAGTAGGGGATACAACACAGTACAAAACTACTAACCTGGATTCTTTATTCTTTCACAGAATTACTGTTGCTAAGAAGGTCTTTAATCTCCTTGTTTTATTTCTCAGAAAGGTAGTAGTATTTTACTCCAAATAATTTTAAATATCTTTAAATGTTGTATGTAAGGTTTTGCAAGCCAAAAATCACTTTTGCCTGAAATACTAATTCCCACAGAAGAAACCTAGGATGATTTCATCTGCCAAATAACGCGTGGAAAGTGTTTTGCTCAATTTTACTTCCATTTTACCACTGACTTTCACAATTGTAAGAAAAGCCTCATAATAGTTGTGAGTGTTAAAGAAAATATAGAAACTTGTATGCCTACATTACAGGGGAGAAAATACCCATTTTGTGTAATAGCATCTGATCCTTATGGTGCCTATGACAGGCTCTTTACATTTTAATAAGGCATTTATATAACACACTGTTTTTTGAATAGATATATTACAACACTACAAGAATCATGTCACTAGTTTTTACATCATCCCTAACTGACAGACAGAATATCCATCCTGAACCCAGCAGGTAAGGGAAAATGAAATGATGGCCAAAGTCCCAAGTCTGTTCTAAAACTAACTACTATAAGCTCCTTGAGGGTAAGCATAATATCTTATTATCTCATATCCCCTGCTGAGGAGGCTGCTTTGTACAATTTGAAAAACTAAAATGAATCATGGCCTTTGAGCCTTCACATCTCCATTATCTTCACACAGTGCTATCTAATTCCACTGTAACAGAAATCACCATTACGTATTTGCAAATAGTTAAATTTCTGAATTACAATTAAATGTGGTAAGGACCAGGGGCGCCTGGGTGGCACAGTCGGTTAAGCGTCCGACTTCAGCCAGGTCACGATCTCGCGGTCTGTGAGTTCGAGCCCCGCATCAGGCTCTGGGCTGATGGCTCAGAGCCTGGAGCCTGTTTCCGATTCTGTGTCTCCCTCTCTCTCTGCTCCTCCCCCGTTCATGCTCTGTCTCTCTCTGTCCCAAAAATAAATAAACGTTGAAAAAAAAATTTTAAAATGTGGTAAGGACCATATATATATATATATATATATATATATATATATATATATATATGTTCATCTTCCAGGTGGTTATTGTCTGTATTTAACAAGAGCATTCATTCTCCTGATTCTCCGAAAACTATAAAATGAAATCATCTCAAATGAATAGTTCAAAAGTTTAGATCATCCCAAACAGATGATAAAGCTAATGACAATATGCTAATTTAGTAAAAATTTACGTAAAATTAACCAGAGGACCCAAAAAGGCTCCTATTCTCAGTTTCCTATCACTATTTAATTAATTTCCACAGAAATTACTAATTCCTTCAGAAGAAACCTAGAGTGCTTCCATGTGAAGGTCTGGATGAGAAACTGTAAGACGCTGTACCAGTAGTTACTCTTGAAAGTGGTCCCAGTGATCTGCATCTCCTGCTTCGCACACCCTACGGAGTCCCCTCCCACCTTGAGCCAGGGATGTGCTGTGTGACCAAAAGCATATGGCAGAAAGAATGGTTGTCACTTCTGAGATTAGTTACAGATAACTGCTGTTTCCCCCTTGGGCATGCTCTCCCTGTGCTCTCCCTTTCTCTCTCTCTCCTTTTCTCTCTCTCTCTCTCTCTCTCTCTCTCTCTCTCTCTGAGATATACAGATGGAGAGAGAGAGAGAGAGAGAGAGAGAGAGAGAGAGAGAGAGAGAGATATCTCCTTGAAGTCTCCAATTAAAAACTAGCAAGGAGCATGGCTTCCCAACAACCACATGAGCCAATTTCAAAGCGACTCTGCAGCCCTGGGAGAGTCTTGAGCCCACAGTTCGGCTGCAATCTCTTAATTCAGACCCACCAGCTAAGCTGCTCTCTGATTGTCATGACTATCACAGGAATAATTATTTATACATTATCACAGGATAATTTAATATCTCCCAGAAATTGTCAGATAATAAAAGCTTGTTGTTTTAAGCTGTTAAGCTTGGGGATAATTTGTTATACAGAAATTGATAACTACTACAGATATGCAGGCATATCTAGGGGTTTTATGTTTTCTATCTATCTAAGTAAAATTTTAAGACAGCACAAAAAGTAAACATCTAATGACATAAAAGATGATGATCATGATTTGGTTTTCTAGGCTAAGGTTTAAGACTCCTACATTATGGACTATTGGGAAAGGCTGGAAATCTAAAAAAAGGTTGTGATGAATATTTTTTGCTATGATAAAGAAAGTTTTTAAGACCTGAGAGAGGGAAGAAAATGCCCAGATCAAAAGATTGAACTGACAGTATAAACAGTAAAAATAAATTTGACATAAAAAGAATAATGATGAAAGTGATATTAAATAATTCACAGGGAAAGAGTTTGGCAATAAAACCAAGGTCTCTCATGGGTTTGGTTATGGTCTATCTCTAGAACAGTTAAAAATAAGGATGTCCTACAAATTAAGATTTAAAATGTAACCTAAAGAAGTAAAGTTGATCTCACGGATATCAGTGAAATATTCATGAGAGATATCTGGTGGGAGATAGAACGTCTGCCCAGAAAAGGAATCGATCTAAAACATAGATGTCACTGAAGAGGAAAGACAAAGAAAAAAATGCCTGGAGAGAAATCCACAGACCTAAGAGCAGAAGCATAATTAGGAACAAACAAGTAAGATTAGGAGGAGTCAAAGGAACAACATCAGTAGGCATGTGGCCTACAGAGTACTTAGCCATATCAAAGTTGGGGATTTCAAAACTGCACAGATGACAAAATAGAGAACGTATAAAGAACTTCAAGTATAATGGTATCTGGAAATGTTATTTTTTCCTAAATGCAAAATATCTGGTAAATTCTAGACTTTCCTTTTTGACAAGTTCATGTTTCACATTTCATAATACCCAAAATACTAACAAGATTTACAAATGCTTCCATACTGGAGTCTTGAGTGGCAGGGTAGGGGGAGGGTGTGGAGGGATAGGGGTGGAGATTAATGAGGAAGGAATCTAGTTTATATAAGAAATTCCAAACATTAAGGACCAATATTATTCAGTGACTTTTCAAAAAGGAGGGGAAAATTATCCAATGAATATACTAATGATGTAGATCCCTAGAAGAATATGAGAAGATTCTTAGAAAGCAGTTATTTCCAGAAATAGCCCAGAGTCACCAAGAAAATTTCCTTAGTTATAATATCCTGATCTCCGTTTTTTTGATAGTATTATAAGACAAATGATCTAGACTATCACTTTTTAAAAGGTTATATCCTTATTTAACATATCTTTTGATAAAGTCTCCCCTGAAATACCTATGGAAAACAAAAGAACTATCTGGTTGATAACACAGTTAAGTGGAATGATCATTAGTACTAAAATATGTTGATTATTAGATTGATTAAATTTTAGTAAGGTTCTAGTGATCTATTAAAAGTGGCCCATTAATTTTGGAGGATATATTAAGGACAGATTTACCATACTATTCATAGCATAGTCAGGAAAAATAAATTTGATGACAGAACTAATTTCTTTTATTAAAAAAGTAAATAACAAGACACATTTAAGGTCCTGGATTTAGATTAAATGAACTGTATACATACAGATTGGGAGACAACGGTTAATTAGTCAACTGAAAAGCATTCTTACTGTATTTGACTAAAATCTCAATATTAGTACACAGAGTGATATACTGAAGAAACCTGTAACCAATATTGTTTAAAATGAGGATTATCTGGGGCGCCTGGGTGGCTCCGTCAGTTAATCATCCGACTTCGGCTCAGGTCATGATCTCACGGTCCGTGAGTTCGAGCCCCACGTCGGGCTCTGTGCTGACCACTCAGAGCTTGAGCCTGTTTCAGATTCTATGTCTCCCTCTCTCTCTGGCCCTCCCCTGTTCATGCTCTGTCTCTCTCTGTCTCAAAAATAAATAAACGTTAAAAAAATTTTTTTTAAAAATAAAATGAGGATTATCCAACTTCTGAAAGGTAAAAGTCACTGTATTCTGCACTGACTAGATAACCTTATGGATATGTTTAGATTTGGGCACTACTTTTATTTTATTTTATTTTATTTTATTTTATTTTATTTTTTTAACGTTTATTTATTTCTGAGACAGAGAGAGACAGAGCATGAACGGGGGAGGGGCAGAGAGAGAGGGAGACACAGAATTGGAAGCAGGCTCCAGGCTCTGAGCCATCAGCCCAGAGCCCAACGCGGGGCTCGAACTCCCGGACCATGAGATCGTGACCTGAGCTGAAGTCGGACGCTTAACCGACTGAGCCACCCAGGCGCCCCTGGGCACTACTTTTAAAGGGACAACTGGGGGGAAAAATACAGAAAGCTCAGTGGTGACTGATCACTCATTCTTCTAGTAAGACTTCTGGATATAAGCTTTTAATTGTCTAATCTGTTCTAGACATTATGCTGGGACTGAACATAATAAGATTAAAAATTATCTTATCCTTGTCCACATGAGCATATGACCCAATAGGGAGGAAAGCAAATATGCAGTGTGCATCTGTGAAGACTGTAATGCAAGAGAAATCTGAAATAATTGGAATGCTCTGCCTGGAGGACGGAGTTAGGGGAAAATGAGAGAGGTCTTCAAACACTTGAAAATATGGCTTAAGGGACACGTCTATATTCATGTGTCATACCAAAGGGCAAGAAGGAAAATTACAGAAAGGCAAGATTTGGCCTCAGAACTTTTCAACAATTAGAAATGTGTAGCAAGAGAGTAGACTTCATATAAAGTGGTAAAACTTTATCTTAGAAAATTTCTGATCAAAGGTAAATGAAAGTTGAAAAAATATCATAAGGATTTGTGCCTCAAGGCATGGCTGATGGTGGTGGTGTTGGCGTGTTTAAATGTATTTAACAAGGAAAGGAGAAGTAGGGCAAAGCGATTTACTCTGTCTCTAAGATTCTTTGATTTCATGTACAAAAACTATGAATCTCTACCTTTATAAAATAAGATTTTCATTTTGGTTGCATGTCAAAAACGTGTAATGCTTCAAGAATCGCCGTAATTTGGGCAGCATATTTATGTAAGGGAAAATGTGTCCGATATTTAAGAGATTGATTCTGGTGTGCTGTGCCTAACGTGTTTCCTAAAATAAAGCAACTTTTAGAAAAGGTATAGTTAATAGTTTCGTGTCCAAGAGCCTTATAAATCTGAATTAACTCAGATTTAGGATTGTTTTATTTCACATTTATATATAAAATTGAAAGAAATTATGCTATCTAGGAAATCTATTCATTTTTATATAGCTTTTCAGAATTTCTTTCAAAAGATTTTCTCTTGCAGAAAGCATATTCTTTTCATCTTATTCAATGATTCTTAAAACTACCTGAGCTATAAGAAGGTGACTGATATTTTCTTTTGAGATTAATTCAAACATCCACTCAGGGGATTAATAACACAAATTCTAAGCCATTTAGTACCCACCCCCTGCCATGTGCTGCTAGGTCAGCTAAAGGAGCCAAAACCTTCAAAACACATGACTTATTTTTCTATTATCAAACACATTGTTTTGACCTATAGTTTAAAAAAGACACTAGCCCATTTACTTCTTGCACAACATAACCATGACACAGATTAAATAAAAGGAAACTAAATATTAGAAATCATCCAAAAGAAAACATTAATTAGTGTGCTAATTTTTAAATGATTAAGTAGTAGGTATTTGTTCATTTGACCCGTAAAGTAATATTTTAAATAATTCTTCCATTCTCTGTGAAACTCCTCAGGCAATCCTTCATATCAGTGTTTTCCATGGGGATTTTTCTGTGTAGGCTGTCTCACTTTCCTAAGAATCCTACGTTTACAGTATTTATTGATTGCAGAGAGCCAAGAGAAATACATTGGATGGCAGAACTAATTTTTTTAAGTATATTTAACAGGAAGCATTTAAGGTCAAATTTTACAGACTGCCTCCTGAATTAGTAAGATTTAATTTATGTAACCCAAATTCTTGCCAAATAGCAGAAACACACATACCAGCCTTTCTTATGTAAGGCTCAGCTGTGATAAACCACCTATATGGAAAACTGCCAACTACTCCTCTAGATCAATGTTTCTCAAATTACGATCTTTGGACCATGGGCACCAGGAATCAACTGCAGTGCTTTTCAATAACACAGGTTCCTGAACCTCATCCTTGATCTGCTAAGTCAGAATCTTCCCAGGTAATCCTTTAAGCAACCTAAAACTTGAAAACCCACATTAAATGTGCCTTATTATATATTTTTTGAAGTTTATTTTTGAGCGAGACAGAGACAGCGTGAGTGGGGGAGGGGCAGAGAGAGGGGGGAGAGAGAGAATCCCAAGAGCGCTGTCCGATGTGGGGCTTGAACCCATGAAACCATGAGATCATGACCTGAGCCGAGATCAAGAGTCCATCGCCTAACCGACTGAGCCACCCAGGCACCCCTATGCCTTATTATATTTTGATCAAGCTAGACAACCAAAGAGCTAGAGCAAGAAAAAGACATATGAGCTCAATGTTGTATTTATTTTACAAACTTTTGAGTTGGACATTGACCATTATATCACACAATTTCCTTTCTGTGAGAACATACAAAGTCTAACTTTCAGGAAAAGGTGGTTTTTTTTTTTGAAGTTTATTTATTTATTTTGAAAGAGAGAGAGAGAGGAGGGGCAGACAGAGAAGGAGAGAGACAGAACCCCAAGCAGGCTCCCCACTGTGAGTGCAGAGCCTGACACAGTGCTGGAACCCACGAACCATGAGATGATGACCTGAGCCAAGTCAGACGTTCAACCAACGGAACTGCCCAGGCACCCCACTTTCAGGAAAAGGTTTGATTTTTTCCTGGAAAAAGCTTTACTTTTATCTGATTCATGATTCTTACTTCTTGCTTTGCTCTGGTCACTAAACAGCTCAGAAACAAATTTTATTTTTTTTTCTTTATATATATATGAAATTTATTGTCAAATTGGTTTCCATACAACACCCAGTGCTCATCCCAAAAGGTGCCCTCCTCAATACGCATCACCCACCCTCTCCTCCCTCCCACCCGCCATCAACCCTCAGTTTGCTCTCAGTTCTCAACACTCTCTTATGCTTTGGCTCTCTCCCACTCTAACCTCTTTTTTTTTTTTTTTTTCCTTCCCCTCCCCCATGGGTTCCTGTTAAGTTTCTCAGGATCCACATAAGAGTGAAACCATATGGTATCTGTCTTTCTCTGTATGGCTTATTTCACTTAGCATCACACTCTCCAGTTCCATCCACGTTGCTACAAAAGGCCATATTTCATTTTTTCTCATTGCCACGTAGTATTCCATAGTGTATATAAACCACAATTTCTTTATCCATTCATCAGTTGATGGACATTTAGGCTCTTTCCATAATTTGGCTATTGTTGAGAGTACTGCTATGAATATTGGGGTACAAGTGCCCCTATGCATCAGTACTCCTGTGTCCCTTGGATAAATTCCTAGCAGTGCTATTGCTGGGTCATAGGGTAGGTCTATTTTTAATTTTCTGAGGAACCTCCACACTGCTTTCCAGAGTGGCTGCACCAATTTGCATTCCCACCAACAGTGCAAGAGGGTTCCCGTTTCTCCACATCCTCTCCAGCATCTATAGTCTCCTGATTTGTTCATTTTGGCCACTCTGACTGGCGTGAGGTGATATCGGAGTGTGGTTTTGATTTGTATTTCCCTGATAAGGAGCGACGCTGAACATCTTTTCATGTGCCTGTTGGCCATCCGGATGTCTTCTTTAGAGAAGTGTCTCTTCATGTTTTCTGCCCATTTCTTCACTGGGTTATTTGCTTTTCGGGTGTGGAGTTTGGTGAGCTCTTTATAGATTTTGGAGACTAGCCCTTTGTCCGATATGTCATTTGCAAAGATCTTTTCCCATTCCGTTGGTTGCCTTTTAGTTTTGTTGGTTGTTTCCTTTGCTGTGCAGAAGCTTTTTATCTTCATAAGGTCCCAGTAATTCACTTTTGCTTTTAATTCCCTTGC
>NW_024412406.1:4217485-4220578 GCF_014898765.1 Herpailurus yagouaroundi
AAAAAATCTAAGGGAAAACATTTTGTGTAGAAAAAATAACCAATGCCAAGACACTGAGTCAGGAAAGAGCTCAGCACATTTAGGGAACAGAAAGTGGGCCGGTGTGTTGAACAGAGTGAGTGATGGGGAAATCACAGAGGTAAGTTCTAAGAGGCAGACATGGGCCAGATCAGAGAGCCTTGCAGGTCACTGTAAAGGATTAGATCATTTCAAGGTGCAGTGGGCAAATATTTTAAGATTCAAAACAAACAAAGACTTGATATGGAAGTCTTCAGGAGGAAAGAAAAGAGAAAGAATGCAGTAATTTATTCTATATTTTGGAATGAGTTTGCCCGTTTGCACAGACATTTTGAAGTTTCAGAATTCAGTGGAATGTTGGTGTAGTACAGCCATTCTACAGACTGAATGCTTTCTGACTGTTTTCAGTTAATCAAGCTTTGATGTATAATCTTGTTCTGAAGATGCAAAAAAGTGAAGAGATTATAGCTACCTAGCACATACACTTCCAAATGTTTAGTGGAGACTTCAATGAATAGAAAAAATAACCTAAAAGAACAACTTGAACCCCAGAAACAGGGGCAAATCAGCATAAATGTTTTAAACCTGAAGTATCTTTTGAATCATCAGGGAAATCAAATTGGCAATTAGACCTTCCATTCTCCAACAAATACAGAAGACCCCAGGCTGATTTTCATTATCAACATGACAATCAAATTTCAGAACAAGATATACTTTAAGCTGTCTTGCCTTTGCCTTCTTCAAACACATACTCACAATAGAAAGAAAGTCAAATGAGAGGGCTGTTACATTTAAATTAAAATTTTATATATCACACTTCAGAATCTGGAGTAGATGTAATGTTAAGACATTTCAAAGCACAAAAACATTAAGGAGATAGACTATACACTAAATCCTTTCATCTGTTAAATTCTGCACCATTTTCCACATACTGTCAGAACAATGGGAGAAAACACACAGGAAATTATTTCCAGAATCAGATCAGAAAAATTAAGGACCACTTTCTGTGTAATTTACTGTACACTTTGGAAACAAAGTTCTTAGGCCCCTGAAAGCCTATTTTTTTTAATGGTTTTTAATGTTTTATTTATTTTTGAGAGAGAGAGAGAGACAGCGTGAGTGGGGCAGAGAGGGACGTAGAATCCAAAGCAGGTTCCAGGCTCCGAGCTGTCAGCACAGAGCCCGATGTGGGACTCAAACCAGCGAACCACAGCGAAATCATGACCTGAGCCAAAGTAGTATGCTTACCCAACTGAGCCACCCAGGAGCCCAACCTCTGAAAGCCTTAATAAACTTTGAGCTACATTTTATGATGCTAAAGGCAATGGAGCTCAAGGCAAATCTCTACTCAAAGATACAGCTGATCTGATGCACATTTTGAGTGCCCACTATATCACAAGAATTAGAACAGAGAGAAGAACTAGGCTCAAAGTAAGCAAAACTAGTCAACTGAATGCGTACTGCATGAGATACCCCTGCAAATATGGTCCATGTGTCTTTAAAAAGAACTGGAAATTCAACCTGATTCTCCTTGAGAAGAATCCCTCTGTACCCTCTGCCCACTCAGAATACCCTGCCATGTTCCTTCCCTTTTGGTCTTTTCAACTCTAAGACATCTTAGCAGTTTAGATGAGACTCTTGGCACATCATGGTCACTGGTGTGTTTAGGCTTGGCAGAGACTGGGCCTGATGATTCTGTCTTTCTAGTACTTAAATTCTGTTCCGCCTTTTGATGTGAAAGATCAGAGACCCAGAGAAAGATGCAAATACCAAACACCGGCAAAGCCCAAGAATCCCTCAATAGTTTTACCATTACTTTCAGTCAACATTAGGTAAATGTGAACTGAATTTGAATGTTTACTGAATACCCATAGTAGAATATATATATATATATATATATATATATATATAATTCACAAAATATATATGCAAAAGAAGCAAAACACCAAAGATAATTTAAATATTTGTTTCTGTTTCAAAATTTAAATACTTAAATTCAGTTCCTCTCTGACAATGTTCCTCTGATTGGTCTTATTATTTTTTTGTGGGAAATGGAAACTGGAATTAAGTTGAAATATTCCTGAAGAAAAAAATGTAAGATTAGGTAGCCTGCTAATTAGGAAAGCGCAAGACAGCATAGAAGTTTAGCATGTACACTCTGGAAGTAGGTTACCTGGGCTTGATTCTGGCTCTTCTACTTAGTAATCATTAACCTCCATTGCCTCAGTTTCCTTATTTGTAAAACAGGGATAATAATCATACCTGCATCATAGTGCCTGGCAGGTAATTAAATGAAACGATATATATAAAGTCTTGAAAACTGTTTCTGGCATGTAGTTAAAACCATATATACCTGTTAGCCATTACTTTTAAAGTTACAAATGATCAGCAGATGTTGAAGATAATTAAAAGTCAATTTTGGAGACCAAATTTAATGAAGTGTGGGTAAATTACAAGTGATATTATTTAAAAAGTAGTTATGAGACAATATAAGGTAAGAAAATATTATTTTTTCTTAATTTTAACTATAGTAGGGAAAGAAATGCAAATAACAAAAAAAACATAAAATGGTCTATTAATAAACTGATGATAAACATCTAATAAAACAGGAAATACATTCCTAGCAAAATGGTAACATGAAAAATCATGAACAGAGTTAAAAATAGTTGATATCAAATTGAGGCTATCACTGATAGTTAGGGAATCTCTCTGATATTCAGGAGGTTTTTTGCTATAAAATGGGAATATTAAAAAACATTCTCATAAGCTTGAAATAAATATTCATTGAAAGGATGATTGTAAATAGCCCTCAGTGTCTGGCACATAATAAGCATTCAATAAAAGTTTTCTATTCTTTCAATAATGAGGTCCAAGATCAGCCCAACCTTTCTACAATACCAACCCGCGGTACCATAGTCTGGGGTAGAGTTGGAGATTGAGTCTACAATTGATCTACCCTAGGAAAGCATTGACTGTCCCAAACATGTATCTTAGCAGGTAAGAGCAACTGAAATAAATTTGAAGTCCAAAGAAGAAGAAGAAGAAGAAGAAGAAGAAGAAGAAGAAGAAGAAGAA
>NW_024412406.1:4220588-4230966 GCF_014898765.1 Herpailurus yagouaroundi
AAGAAGAAGAAGAAGAAGAAGAAGAAGAAGAAGAAGAAGAAGAAGAAGGGGGAGGAGCACCTAGGTGGCTCAGTGGGTTAAGTGTCTGACTTTGGCTCAGGTCGTGATCTCATGGTTTGTGAGTTCGAGCCCCACATCAGGCTCTGTGCTGACAGCTTGGAGACTGGAGCCTGCTTCAGATTCTGTGTCTCCCTCTCTCTCTGCTGCTCCCTGGCTCACACTCTCTCTCTCTCTCTCAAAAATAAGCAAACATTAAAAAATAAAATTTAAAAAAAAAACAAGAAGAAAAGGAAGATTCTCCTCTCTACAGCTCTATAGCCCAAGATTGTTTTATTACCAAGATTATGCAGATCAATGTACCTTGCCCAAGATTTATTGAGTTTAGTGAAATGTGATGGCCCTTAGCAGACTGGGTTGTCCTCAAGGATAGCCACAGACCTCAAATTATTGAACTGAGACAGATCTGGCAAGACAGAGCAAGCACAAGTCAATTAAAAATAAATCAGTGAGTCTTTATAAACAGTGGGAATCGCTGCCTCTCCTTCCTGTGTTTACCTGCTTGGTGTTCACAGAAGTACACATTTGTACTTCAAGCAGATGCTTCTGCTCTTTCACTTAATGATAAGGGGGATCACTGGGGTAGGATTGTGGGAAGGTGGACTCCAACAAATGTGGCATTTCACTGGAGTCAAAGGAAAAGGAAATCTGGCAAATAGAATTTTCACAGGCCTACTCATCTGTGCAACTACTTGCAAGAATATTTAAACTAATACTGTCATGTAAAAATATGTGAGCTATATGTTTAAGATTTTCTAGTAGCTAAAGAAAAAATAAACAGATGAAATAATTTTAATAGTATCTTTTTAACTAGATATTTCAAAAATATTACTTCAAGATGTAATCAGTACAATTATTAATGAATATTTTACATTCCTTTATTTTGTATTAATATTCAAAACCTAGTGTATATACATACTACATGTCAATTCAGACCAGCCACATTTGAGTATATTAGCTGGCATATTAGCTCGGATCTAGAGAGTATACATGAAACAAGAACAGTAGACTGGGTTTTACTACTCCTCTTTAATGAACATATTATGTGAGTCTAGCAAAAAACAAAAAACAAAAACCAAAAACCCCCTAGGAATATACCACCACTTGAGATAACAAAACCTAACTTTTTTTTGAGTCAGTTTTTAATCTATTTCAATTCCTAAGTATAACCTAGGTGAGATATATGGCTGCAACCATCTTATTTGGGATTACTCGTAAGAATTTTGTAGTGGGCTCTAAGGGGAACCCATAAATACAAGGTCAAAACCCACATTGATCTACCCTTCAAAGTCATTCTGAAATTCTTTATCAATGTTAATTACAAGTACCTAAGAAGATAGATATTTGCTGAATGAATGAGCAAATGGACGAAGATGAAGAACATATAAGTGGGTAAATTCATAATTTGTATTTTTGCCGATAAAGATTAATTCTATGTTTGTTGAATGATTTTATAGCTATGGAAAGATGATAGGGAGATAGATATTAATATGGGTATCTAAAATTCCTCTTTCAAGTAAAAATTACAGAAAACCTAAAATTACTTCTAAATCAGTTAAGGGCAGGGACTGCATAATCAAGACACGGGCATAGCATAAAGAAATCCAGGATGGACAAAGGAAGATGAAAATTAGAAGAATATTAAACTCATTACTTAAATTTTCTTAAGACTGTCTAAATCTGTTTTCCAAGTGTTCAAAAGTTGAAGAAAAATACTATTTTTACCTTCAGCTATATTCCACTTAAGCCGAAAAAAATCTTAAAATAATCATTAAAACCTCATTATCACCTGTCTGTATTATTATGACTTGTTCTTGCTTCCTATTTTTTTCCCATGTTAGCTTATCCAAGACTTTAGAGCAAGGTCTTCATACAAGATGCAGTTTTCATTACACTATTTCCATACTCAAGGTCTTCTTGTCTGCTATCAGATCAACTCCAAACTCCTTGGCATCCTAAATCTTCTGTCAGATGCCCACATCTAATAATGTCTCCTGACTCACTACCTCATCAGCCACTCCTCTTTATATTTCTGCACATTCTGTTCCTAACAAATTATTTATGCCCAGAGTCTATGAGAAATGGTGGAGAAAGACATGCCAAAGTGTTCTATGAAATTTCACTCTGTCCTTTCTGAGGCCAGAGTGCCCATGAATCAGCTGCAACAGACAGACACCCAAACCTGGCCAGGGAACAGCTATAAATGTGAAAGAAGAAATTATGGGATCAAAAACACAGGTATGGGCAATCTGATTTTATGAGATCAAAAACACAGAATGGGAAATATGTTCAGCTGACATGTTAGAAACTCTTGCCAAAAATCGAATAAGTAACTAAATCCTGAATCATTGAAGAGTTGCCCAGTGCTAAGGATTCTTAGTAATATTTGAAGGTCTGTTTTGTCAAGGCCAGTAAAATATGCCAAATTAAATGACCTGTCCAGCATGTGAATCAGCCTTGGAAATTTTAAGGAAAGAAGTTTTTTGGCATACACAGAAACTCTGCAAATTAACCAAAATCATGGCTAGATGATAATTCTTATTACTTTAACAGGAAGTCAGACCTCAGAATTATTAAGATGAAGTTAAAAATATAATACAGATAACTTGAATCACAGGCTGCTGTGCTACCTTTATTCAGAGAGATGTAATGTCAGTTACATAACTAAATGTAGGAGAAACTCCGTGAAAGTTGATTTGACAATACCATAAACTCCATAAAAGTGGGATTATGTCTGATTCATCCCCCGCTCGATTCCCAGAACCTACAACAGCAGACACCTTAGAATCTGTTTTTCAATTCTTTTAGCTATTCATGACTGCTCAGTGAATACTCTGGGTATCAGAAGTGTGTTGTTAAATGCATCTCAGTCCAGAACCATCTACAGTATATTCTATGGCCCAACAAATTACTCTACTTCCAAGAGTCAAACAATACTCTGGAAGGAACAGATCTGAGTCCTTTATGCACAAAGCTGTGACTCTGAATGAGAAAGGGAATATTTTTTACAGGGAATGCCAATATAATTGTACCCAAACAAATTAAAAAATAATATCATGCAGTTTTTAGAATTTTAGTCTAGAGCTACATAACTGTATGGATTTCGCTGATATGTAGTTTGCTAATTTGTTAGAGTTGAGTTTTTCTTTCTCTTAGAAATATCCAAAAAGCCATGTTGTTTAACAGTGTCAAATACATGGAAAGGGCTATATAAGTTTTATTTAGTACCATTATTGCTCTTTCTAATATAAAATTTTATATAAAAGAGGCATTCTTTTACTTAGGGGAAAAATAAACAATTTATAATTTATAATTAATTATAATTTAATTTTGAAAAATTTAAAGTGTGTTAAAGTTGGCAAATAAGAGGTCTACTACAAGGTAATCATATTAGAACCTCATAAGCATCAATGTATGTCTGATATAATTATGGTCCAAAAAAAAATTCTGGCCAACACTGGTGTAACTACTTTTTTCCACTGTTCTCCTATTCTTAATATGCCTTAATATGCCTCAACTACACCAGGATCATTTGTTATAAAATACTTATAAAAGTCACATTGCATACTAGTCAAAGCAATGTGATATATAGCGCCCCTTTCCCCTACACCCATGCATACATATGCATACATACACAAATGCACAGACACATTTTATTATAGAAAACGGAAGTCACCTAAAATGGTAGAGTCCTACTATTATCAGGTACATATTATAGTATATGCTGTCTCATTGACTCATAAAGAAGAAATATTAGTATTTCCACTTTACAGATGTGGAAAATGAGTCTCAGATACATAAGATGATTCTCCTGCAGGAAGGTGGAATCAGGATAAGAATTCAAGTGCTTTGCTTCTTTAAGCTCTTTCTTTCTACTCTGTGACTCCACTATTTCTAGATCTTTGTCCTTGAAATAACATTTCAGGAAATTAGCAAAGCCTCACATTTTCCCTCAAATTAGTTCTGGTACAGAAACACAGGCACACACACAACTGCATATAAAAAGTTTTGAAATAAGGGTATCTAGTCAAGTGTGATGGACATCTGCCCATGTATGAGGCATACCCACTGCGAAGACACAATGAGAGGAGCTAGATAGTTGAAGTGCTTACAAACATATTTTAGAGTCCAAGCCCGATCCCTCCACTTAACAGCTGTGTGAGCTTGAGCAAGCTGTAATTTCTCTAAGCCTCAGATTCCTTGCCTATAAAATGGGTCTAAGAATACTACCACGCACTTCATAAGGCTGTCCCATGGAGCCCTTAGCTCAGTGCCCAGCACTCAGAGCAGTTAAAACGGGCTGTCTCTACAGGTTCAAACAGAATGAGCAGAAGAGCCATTTCTTGGTCCCTAAAACTGCTGTCTAGTTTTTGGAAGCAATGTTTCCCACCACTAACTGTGGAGTGTTTTGCAAAGTGAGCTTTGCAGGCTTTCACAATGAGAACCAATTAACTCCCATGCTGGGCTATCGTATACTGGCTGTTGAGAGGACTGTATGGTTGAAGAGGCTAAGTTGCCAAAGTTCAAAAAGCAACTCCCTCAGCTGAGCTACATAAAAGGAGAAAAGGTCACCTTTGACTGACTTTTGCTCTTGGCTATCAAAGGTGAACAGTTTTTTGCAGCATATTACCCATGTGCTTTAACAGCCCCCCATGGATGCTTTTGATAGAAGGTTGGAAAGAAATGTTAAAGAAGTGAAATGTCTAAACTAAGCTTCCTCTCTGCAAGAAGCTGCCGCTACCTTCTGTTAGAACTACTTCTAGCTCCACTGTGGTGCACCTTGAAAAGGACCCCTTACAAAGCCAAAGATACAAATAACGAACAAAAATCTCTGCTACAACTCTCCCTTAAAATGCTTTTAGAATATCTTTGAAGGTTTTTGCAAACATTTAGGGACTCATCTGGAAGATTATTCAGGAAGGGATGCCCAGATTTCAAGTGCATGTTAAGTTATTAGCGTTTACCTCATACAAGATTTCAAAATCACATAGTTTGAAGGTTAAATAACATATAAGCATTACTAATGTGCACAGTCTCTACAAACTAAACACTGTCTGCATGAAGCCATTATAACCATCTGAAATGAAACCACTCAACCAAAAGAAGTATTTTGGTATGTATAGGGCAAAATAGTTTGTTGGATCGTATTGGTTTTTTGATTTTAATGAACCAACACGGTGCTTTCCTTTCATATAGAAAAGCTTAAGAGGTAATGTTCATTATTATAGAAACATCCACATGGACAAGAAATAAGCAGTTATGGGAAGGGGGTGAGGAGTACATACATCTAGGAACTACAAAGAGATCCAACTTGGACACAGATGGTAGCATTTAAACTTAATTTTATATTCTTCAAAGAGAAATGCATGGAAGTAGAAGAAGTAGACAATGTGCCTTTGCACTTTCCAGTTAACTAGAAAATTCGGTGGCATCAGTTTTTCAAGCATGTATTAAGATCTAATATTTTGTGTGATGCAGCTCTTCATTTAGAAAGAGCTTTCCAAACCACCACCAATGGATAATATAGTTACAATGACTCTTTCAAAACTGATACATTTCAATAGGAAAGCAGTGTGGTGCAGTATTGTGATAAATTGGATTATTGTATTCAATTCTTTGCTCCTTCCCTATTATGAAATTATTAATCTATTCCCTTAGCCATGTAGTCTCAACAGTTCTTCCCACTTTGAGGATGCCTCCTCACCCCCATTTACATTGGGCTTGGCCATGTGACTTTCTTTGAACTGTTTGTAGATATGACATGAACAGAGGCATTAAAAAGTGTCTGTGACCTTCCAGGGCACCTCCAATAGCCATGACAAAAGTAGACCCCTAGCACACCCAAAATGAGATACATAAGCACACGTACACCCAACACAAATCCGGAGTCAAACCCGGCTGACCCACAGCCTAAAGCAGTTCTGCTCCTGCAGACCCACAGATACAGAAGTGAGAAAAATAGACAGGTATTTTAAATTGAAAGCCTGTGAATTCTGGGGTGATTTGTGTAGCATTATTGAAGCCATAGCCCATCTTTGTTTGTTTGTTTGTTTGTTTGTTTTTTCATGCAGTTTATTGTCACATTGGTTTCCATACAACACCCAGTGCTCATCCCAAAAAAATGCCCTCTTCAATACCCATCACCCACCCTTCCCCTCCCTCCCACCCCCATCAACCCTCAGATTGTTCCCAGTTTTTAAGAGTCTCTTATACTTTAAGCCATAGCTGCCTTAACAAGTATTTAGAATGTGTACTTCAAAGTCAGAGGTCTAGATCTGAACAGCCATTCTGTAGCCTGTGTAACCTTGGGCAAACTTCTTAACATAAACTGTATATGCCTGAGATATGATCACTCTATAAATAGTTGCTGTCCTCATTGACATCACCATCATCATCTTTATAATCAAGCCCTTCCTTCTATATCTAGGCTTCACTGAGTCAATGGTAGCTTGTATGAAAATAACTTGCGTAAAGCAATTACAATAGTGTCTCACACAGAGTAGACCCAATAAATATTTCTTTCCTCAACAATCTTTCCCAAAAGGTAAATGCAGAAATGAGACTCATGATTTTTGTTTCAGGAGCATCCTATGCCAAATAACCACAGTGACCAAAAATACATTATTATTTTTCTTTGCAAAAAGTGATGCATTTAAAGCTACCCTCTTAGTCCACCCCAAACTGAGTCCACCAAACCCCTTATATTTCTCTGGTTCTTAAATCCATCTAATATTTTGAACCCAATAGTCTGTGTAGTACACACACACACACACACACACACACACACACACACGCTATAAGTACTGCTATGAGTCCTCAGCAGGAATTTTCATAAATATCTTGGGATATACTATCTTAGGCTGTTTGGACTGCTATCACAAAGTACCATAAAATGAAACGAATGGCTTAAACAAAAAAAACATTT
This sequence comes from Herpailurus yagouaroundi, assembly GCF_014898765.1. Classification (NCBI taxonomy): domain Eukaryota; kingdom Metazoa; phylum Chordata; class Mammalia; order Carnivora; family Felidae; genus Herpailurus; species Herpailurus yagouaroundi. The sequence continues at coordinate 4,227,571 of NW_024412406.1, forward strand.
ATTTCTCACAGGTCTGGAGGGTACAACTTTGAGATCAGGGTGCCAGCATTCTCAGGATGCTGGTGAAGGCCATCTTCCAGTTTTATATGTGGCCATTTTTTCATTGTGTCTCCCATGGGTGGAAAAACAGATTCTGTTTCTTACGTTTCATCTTATTAAGAACACTAATCCTATTCATGAGGGATCTACTCTCAACACCTAATTATAGCCCAAAGGCCCTACTTCCTAAAATCATCACACTGGAGCAGGGTGGGGAGTGAAGATTTCAACATGAGTTTGAGGGGGACACATTCAGTCTATAACATCTACCTTGTGGTTGGCACCACTGTGTCTGTTAGACTCTGCTACCACTTCCACTGGGTACCACCATACCACAGTCCTCAGGTCCCCTGCACTGACACGGCTGCTAATTCCATACCATGGCCTTTGCTGGTGCTACGAATGCGGCGAATACCAAAGTACCAAGCTACCCAGTGCTCTATACTAATGGGAGAAACTGATCCCTTCTCTCATTCTTCACAATGTCACAAATAAACCAATGTAATAATCTCTTCTTAGTATCTTACAGAGGTTTTGGTAAAGGTAGTTCTTTCACTCTTTATTCACAATGCTCGCTCTCCTAATACCCAAAATTGAGTCTGTCATAGAAGGAATAGGGAGGGAAGAAGCTGGACTAGAACCAAATCTGAAAGATGGACACCATTCTGTGACTAGTACTGCCCCTCTGGTTTGACAGCTAAAGCTCTGCTTTTGGGTCAAGCTTGTTTTCTTTGCCTCTTCCTGTAACAGGAGTTATTTTCTGTAAAGTCCTTTAGTCCCTCTTTGCAAATTATCTTTTACTATACGTAGTCTCACTGATCTACAAAGTCAAACTTATAATAATATTGCCTAGAGCCCCCTGCTATAAACAACATAGTGCTGTTTAGTCGGTGTAAAACAAAATGAATAAAAGATGAGGACAAAAACTTGAGTCCAAAGAAGTTAGATCGAGATAGTCAGCATTATTTTATTTTTTTAACCACTTGGTTATCTAATAAATATCTCAAACTTAGCATATCACAAATTAAACTCTTGATTCTTCAGGCCACCCCCAAAACCTGCTATTCTATAGTCGTCCCCGTTTGATAAAAAGCAATTCCATCCTACTACTTGCTCAGGCCAAGAGTCTTCAAGTCACCTTTGACTCTTCTGTTTCTAACATTTCACGCGTGAAACATCAACAAATCTTTTTGGCTCTACATGCAAAATATATTGAGAGTCTAGCCACTTCTCATCTTTTCCCTCACTAACTTTGTTGATTCAGGCCCCCATCACCTCTCAGCTGGATGGCTGTAAAAGCTGCCAAAGCGATCTCTGCTTCCAAACTAGACCACTTACTATCTATTCTCAGTGGAAGCCTGAGTGATTCTTTAAAATTGTAAGTCAGGAAATACCTTTGCTCTGCTCTTAGCCTATTACTCCTTTCCATCTCGCTCACAGTAAAAGCTAATGTTCTTATAATTCTTATAAGACCCTTCATCACCTGACACCCAAGTCCTTCTCTTGCTCACTGTTCCAGCCAATTGATCTCCTTGCTATTTCTTCATTTCTCCAGGTCTGCTCCTATCTTAGGGATTTTATCCTCTGCCTGGAATGCCTTTCTTCTAAATATACTCTTGGCTAACTGCCTAACCTCCTACAAACATGTGGTCAGATCTCATTTTCTCAGAAGTCCTATCTTCACACTACTAACTGCCGTCTCCCAACCCCACTTCCCCATTTCCCTTACCTTGATTCTATTCCTTCATTTTTTTTTTCAGAGTATTATCGGTACCTATCATAGTAAATAATGTATCCATTTATTGTTTCACTGTCTTTTGTCTATCTCCCCTCCCTCATGTAAGCTCCATGAGGGCAGGGTGCTTTACCTATTTTGCTCATTAAACACTGCTAGTCATGAATGAGCATATGAATGAGCATATACTAAAAGGAGGAAAATCAAAATTATTTCATAAAGTAATTAATGTTTATTTATATCAAATAGTCCTTGCCACATCGGTGCTTTGCAGAGGGCCAAAGAGAGTTTTGAAATCTTACAAAACAGTTTTCTCTCTTCAATTCTAGAGTTATTTTTAAAAATATTCTGTCTACACACCAACCATCCTTTTGCACCCACACACATTCTAATTATTTTATCCATTTCAAATGTCTTACAGATACAAACTTCACATTTGTTGATTCTCTACCTAGTCTCCTGGAACCTAAGAGGTATAAACTAATATGCAAATACCAATTAGTTCAAATGGTTACATCATGATATAATTTTCAGTAGCAGGAAAATGTCAAACACAGCTAATGTAAAAATGATATAGATGACATATGCCACAGAAAGAGGAAGACATTTTTGAACAAATAAAAGTAAAGTTACATGTGAGCTTCACAAGCATGTCTTATTTACATTCTCTCTAAAACAGCATGTGCTTCTTCAAGTTCACACATATATCCCAAACATAACATGTCAAAAACAAAATGCTTTTCTCCCCATTCCCCAAACTTTCTTCTTCCTTAAGAAGAAAACCAGCAGTGACATCTAACCAGTTATACCTTCACCTTCACACCTGTTTAATACCAAGTTCTGCCAATTCTACTCCATAAATGTCTCTCAAAACCACACCCTTTTCTTTGTAGTTATTATATGCTTCTGTTATCACACTCAGCCACCATTTCTTGCCTGGACTACAGGGACACACTCTTAAGTGAGTATCCACCCCAGGTCTTGCCTTTCTCAAATTCATCTTGCACAAAGCATATTTGATCTTGCCATTCCACTGCTGGAAAACCCTTCAGTAATTTCCCTTTGCTTTAAAAATCAAGTTGTTGTTTTTTTAAGTCTTAAACATGGCTTACCAAAAAACCTTTGATATCTTAATATTGCCTGCCTCTTAAGATACAAGTAAAGGAAAACTTTTATGTTTGAGTGCAAAGTATACAGTAGGCTATTTTAAGAGAGGTGATTTAAGTTAGGTTTCCCCAGAAGCAAACCATGAGGCTAAGATTTGAGGGCAAGGAGAGAATACTGGAAAAGACTTGGGAAGCACCAGAAAGTCCTTACCAAGAACCGCAGGTGCCTGCCGTAGGATACCTGTTACGAATGAGAACTACAAGTGCCTAAGGGATATGGTGGGGTACCAGCAGCACCTGCTAAAAGGGTATAAACAAAATGAGTCTTTTTCCTAGTAAAACAACCGGGTCAATAAAGGATCTTGAACTACATAACATATGACTAATGGTTGAAGGAATGAAGAATGTTCTACCTAGGGGGAAAAAATTATATATACATACTAAATATATATATAAATAAATATACTATATATATATATATATATATATATATATATATATATATATATATATATA
>NW_024412406.1:4230976-4265619 GCF_014898765.1 Herpailurus yagouaroundi
ATATATATATATATATATATATATATATATATATATATATATATATAAAATCAGAAATTTAACTCTCCCCTAAAGAACAGTTAATATTGAGTGGAGGGAAACTGAAAAGCAAATCACTTGGACCTAAAAGTTCTCGTTTATTCAGTTTCTATATTGTAATTCGTTTCCCTTGTGCTCATAAAAAGATGAGATCCGGAATATTTATGACATAGGGAATTATATGAAGGACATGTTTGCTAACTAATCAGTTAGCCTAAAATAAAATTAAATTTGGATATGATCCAAACTCTAGGCTGTGTTTTCCATTTACTATAAAGATATAAAGATTCTCTTGTGATTAAGACATTCTAGTATGTATCTAAAACCTAAACTTGGGGCGCCTGGGTGGCGCAGTCGGTTAAGTGTCCGACTTCAACCAGGTCACGATCTCACGGTCCGTGAGTTCGAGCCCCGCGTCGGGCTCTGGGCTGATGGCTCAGAGCCTGGAGCCTGTTTCCGATTCTGTGTCTCCCTCTCTCTCTGCTCCTTGCCCGTTCATGCTCTGTCTCTCTCTGTCCCAAAAATAAACGTTGAAAAAAAAAAATTTAAAAAAAAATAAATAAATAAAACCTAAACTTGTAATTTTTAAGAACTGTGAAACATGTTTTAATTAGTTACAAAATATAATGAAACATGGTTATGTAGAAGATAAATAATATTTCTCAAATTATACTTTTTAATCACTTCAAATATTTATTAGTTATTAATGCATGTTTTTGAAGTTCCTGGCCTTAAAGTTCTGCCTTTTGTTCTCAAAACATACTTTTAAAACAGAATTTAAACAGCTAGGACAGTTTTGGGTTCAGAGATGGCTGGAACATTTCACTATCTTCTTTCTCTAGAAGTATGCAACAAACATGATTAAAAATAACAGTGCTCCTGACAGTTTCTAAACACTAACTCAGTGGAGAGCTTTTATACTTTGACACAGAATAACTACCTACAAATTTTGAAATTCTGATCTGTGGTAGAGGGATCAGACTTTCTGTATGGCCATAGGGACAGACTTAAGACAAAAGTGGGAGAAGGATTTCAGCTCAAATGAAAACCGGTGGAGGAAAAAGAGGAAGAGGGAGAGCAGGAGGAGGAGGAGGAGCAGGAGGGAAGGGAGGAAAGAAAATAAAATACTTAAAAATAGCTAGGTTATTTTTAAAAGACTGGCTAAGGCTAGCAGGAGAGTTATCTAAGCATAGTTTTGGTTTGGGAATTAAAAATAACTAGCGAACATCCAGGTGATTGGACCAGATCACTTTCCTAGTCTGTTTCTAGTTCTGAGATCTAGGATTCTAAGATTCTAGGGTTTATTTAACAGTAAATGTGTAAGATGAATCAGAGGAGAGTATGAAGACAGGGAAATCAGTTAAGAAGTATCCCAATAATATGGTAAGAGGTAAAGTATTACTATATAATGATCCTGGAAATGGAGAAGAGCAAAAGACATTAAAACTTTGAGTGTTTACTCCGATGAGAAGGGCAAGAGAGTAAGGATTCAAAGATGACATGAAGGTTTGGAGCCTCTGCCTAAGGAGGTTAGCAACAACTAACAGAAGCAAGAATGGAGAAGGAAGAGTAGATCTGGGAGGAAACGACAGATCCGCTGTGAGTTTAAGTTCAGACTTGAAATAGATGTAACCAGCAGGTAACTGGAAGTATGAAACTGGAACTTGGAGGAGAGGTCAGGACTGGGCATACAGAAGTGGAAATGCCTGCACATCAATTGTCAAAGCCATCACATTAGAAAAGACTATCTGCTGAGAGAGACTATCGAGAGAAAAGAAAACAAACAATGAAGGATCTTTTCATGCTATCTCAGTTTAAGAAATCATAGGAAGAGGGAAAGAGAAAGAGAGAAGGAGGAGGAGGAGGAAGAAGACAGGAAATGAGGGAAGGAAGGAAAATAAGGAAGGGAGGAGAAGCAAGGGAGAAAAGCAGAAAGGGAGGGAAGAGGAAGGAGGGAGAAAGGAGGGAGGGAGGCCACCTCAAGCACAACCTTTGCAGATAATGAGCCAGTAAAATATTTTATATAAAAGAGTAATATAATACTCCTAATTGTAACTAACAAATGAATAATTCTGAAAACTTTATATGCACCATAATGGAATATTCTAATTGGAAAAACTCTCACTGGCAGAATTATTTTCTACTTTCCATATTAAGTGCTTGTGGCAACATCCTAGTCATATAAGCCTGAAAGTAATGATATGCTGCTTAGTGACGAGGAAGCATCTATTGCTCATTTCAAGTTAAAATGAGATGCCAGTTCAAAATACTGTTGTTGCCATCTTTGCTTATTTGATTTAATTCCTGGGATTTGTAACTGCTGCATTGCTTTACTTCACCTAATGATACTGGATCACAATTATACAGTTTTCTGGATTTGAAAAGTGTTTTCGCATGCTTCATCTCTTTCAACTCCGATGAAAATCCTGTGAACTAGACAAGGAAGGTCTAATTACCAAAAGGTTTAAGTGACTTGCCCCAACTGAGTTACTGATGGAGCCAGTCCACTACTCCTTCACTCCAGGGTCAAAACCCTCTGCCTCTGTAGGAAATCGTGGTCTCTTGTTTGTAAATTTGGTTGTGCAGTTGCAGGATTCCTTTCTGAACATTCATATTCATAGAAACACAGAACATAACAGTAAGCTACCTTATATCAACTGATTTGTCCCTTCAAGCAGCAGATGAGAAAAGAAGACAAAGGAGATGTGGGGGCTTGTCCTAGACACAATCAGTTCATTACGACAGCAGCAAGCAGGCTATGCACAAGTTATCTGTTATGTATCTATAAAGGATAAAGATGAAACTAATTTGCAATAAAAGTAATTTTGGGGGTGCCTGGGTGGCTCAGTCGGTTAAGCGTTGATTCTTGGTTTCGGCTCAGGTGACGATCTCATGGCTCGTGGGTTCAAGCCCTGCGTTGGGGTCTGCGCTGACAGTGTGAAGCCTGCTCAGGATTTTCACTCCCACCCTTTCTGTCCCTCTCTTTCTGTCCCTCCCCTGCTTATCTCTCTCTCTCTCTCTCTCTCTCTCTCTCAAAATGGATACATGAACTTTAAAAAAAAAAAGTAACTTTGGTTTTTTGTTTGATTTCTTTTTACACTAAATAAAGACATCTGTTGACAAAGGTGAATAAAATTATAAAGAAGTTTTCAGAATCTCTATTTTACAGACTTATAAAATTTAAACATACTTAATATGAGTCAGCCTCCTCCCTCTTTACTTCTCCCTTTCCATTTCCTGTAAATAATTGGAAGCAGAGAGTGAAACAGTCGGCATCCTAAAGTAACTTCCCGATCTTTAGTCTTACCATTCCATCATCTTCTTACACATTTTCTTTAACCTATAAAAGTTTCATTCCTGCCTTTAGTTATTGCTCACAATGATCTACTTTGGTTGTTCTCCTCTTCTATCAGAGGCACTCAGCATCACTTCTTATGGAATAATGCAACGTGCAGGGATCTGAAGACATCTTCAAGCCATGCACTACTCAACCATTATGTTGCCTTCAACAAGTTAGTGATTCACCAATGGTCAGTTGTGGCGCTGTCTTAAGTAATTTTAATACAATGTATAAAAATGTATTTACCCTTGGGGCGCCTGGGTGGCGCAGTCGGTTAAGCGTCCGACTTCAGCCAGGTCACGATCTCGCGGTCCGTGAGTTCGAGCCCCGCGTCAGGCTCTGGGCTGATGGCTCAGAGCCTGGAGCCTGTTTCTGATTCTGTGTCTCCCTCTCTCTCTGCCCCTCGCCCGTTCATGCTCTGTCTCTCTCTGTCCCAAAAATAAATAAACGTTGGAAAAAAAAATTTAAAAAATATGTATTTACCCTTTAAAAATAAACTGGATAATATTCAAGATTATTTCTGGAACACTGCAACTATAATTTTCACGCATTTTGATACGCTTTCTTGAATGAGAGATAGAAGACTGTTGTACATCTAGAGATATGAGTTTCAGAAATTATGTTTATACCTTAGGACTGAGTTTCTGTGACTGTTCTGAGCCATATACCATGGTGACAAGAAAGGCTGATAATCATTCTTTAACCTATGCACCGAATCTTCTCTCATGAAACCCAAAATACATTTGTTTGTATGTTTGTTTGTTTGGGGGGGTATAATAATATTTGGCACCATATATCAAACAATTGCTATATGCCAAAAGCTTCACCACAACCTTGTAAACTGGGTCTTACAGAATCCAATTTGTAATTCAGAAAACCAAAGCTCAGTAAAATTAAGTAACTTGTATAATATCACACAGCTAATAAGCAGTAGAACTGGGAATCAGCCAGGATCATCTCACTCTGAAGCCTGTGCTCATGTCACAAGAATAATGATATCTTGGCATCAAGATATATTTCATACATCCTAGGGAGTACCCATAACTGTCCTAGGCTCTCCCTGAGCAAAGACTAACTCAGAGTCAGGTCAGCTAAGTCAGGAATTTAAGTTGAAATGCTGAAGGAAAGAAAGGGGGGAGAGATGGAGACAAGGAGAAGCAGGGGCAGGGAACAAGGGTTGGAATGGAAGGATTCAGAAGACAAACAATTTCTCTCTCCCCCACCCCCACTTCCCTTACCCTGGGTGCATCTCGAGTTCAAAATAACTCCATGGTGGCAGCAATTAAGTTCTAACAAATGAGGCAGGTGTGTTCTTTTCTAGGAAGTGCATAGGTGGGAGCCAATGTAATAGTTCAATTTCTCTCTTCCACTTTATTGAATATGCCATGCTGTGCACATCACAGTTCTTTAGGACAAATGCATTTCCAAAGAAAAATTAGTCTTGAACATTGAAACTTGCAACTGTGTATATTTTACCAAATGTCAATCTCTATTTGCTAGGTGATTTGAGTTAGTCTGGTTCATTATGCAATTCTAAGCCTGAGAAAGTTATTTCAGATAGAAAAAAAAAAAAATGACTTGTCCCAAATCTTGGACTACATGCAGTTTTCAAAAGTACAACTTAAGCCATTTTCCATCATTCAGTTATAATTTTGCTTTCTACTCCCCTGCTTCCAGCTAGGTTGCAACCTCCTGGCCATAAGAAAAATTGCCTCAACTCTTACCTTAATTCTTCCATTTTCAGATAATTTCAGGTAACAGCACATACTTATTCAAGAGTCTACCATACTATTCTTCTCTCTTCTTAAAAGCTAGTCTGATTTTTTTAAAGTTTCTCTTCAATCTTGTATCACTCTTCATTAAGGATCAAGTGCAACATTATTTATGATCATGTAAAAGAGTACTTCTAGATAGAAAAATTTCCCACGAATGGGTATTTTATTGTCAAATTTTTCCCTGAAACCTGTTTTAATATAATGTGGCAGATTAAATTTAAACCTTTGTTATTCTCTTTACCACGATATTCTAAATGGCTGCTACTGGAAGTGACTTTTGAACACGGTTTATGCCATTTGTGCCAATAATCATAATAATCATAATAATAACATTCATTATGTGCTTATATGTACCAGTGTTTCAAATTAATTATTTCACCAAAGTAACCCAGAGAAGACCATTTCATTCTATAGTTCAGATTATTTCCTTAGCTAAAATTCCAAGTGGAGGGATTCCTAGGTCCTTGAATGTCAGCAATTTATAAACCCAATATACAATTATATCCATAAAGATTCCTTTAAGTATGCCCCCCCCCCCCGCAATGCACGAAAAGGCGTTTTATTCAATACCTTTGTCGGCATTAGGTAGTCTGACTATATTCTTTTTTCAAAAATTTCCTAATTTGACAAGCAAAAAATGAGACCTCACTGTCATTTTCATTTGCATACTGATTAACTCTGTTAGACTATTTTATTTCCTAATTATCTATTAATGTCACTGTGTTATCTACGAGGATCTTCCTAGTGCTGTTGTTCCCAATTTGAAAGAACTCTTTAAATACTGAACCGATTAACCTTTGTCACATTTATTATAAATGGTTATCCCAGTTTAGCTTGCTTCTTAATTTTAGTCATTTTTATTTTGGACCTGCAGCCTTTTTATGTTCAAATAATTAAATGTATTGATCTTCGTCTTTATAAATTCTTCCGTTATAAAGCCATCTTAATAAAAGGTAAATTGTTCATGTTACTCCCCTATTTTTTTGACGTTAAGTGCTGCACTCCTCAGCATAACAAACATGACCTTTGGTGATTTAGTTCGCACTATCTCTTACAAATCATCTTTCCTCACTCTCACCCTTCAACCCTTGATCTAACCTCACCAACTTCCTTCTGTAGAGGCAACCCGCTTTCTTCCCACTTCTCATTTGTGGCTCTGTCTAGTCCTTTTTTTTCCTTCCAATACCCACCAACCTTAGCTGCATCCCTTTCTCCTGATCACCTCCTCCTTGTAACTTCAAGACTCAAATCTGTGTTCTTTTCCAGGACGCCCTTCTGAAGCCACTTGCTCTGTAGACACTGGATGATTTCCCCAAATGTGCCATAGCATTCCAAGCTCATCTCCTTCACAACACTTACAGCACTGTGTTGTGCTGTCTCTTCCTCAACTAGATGCCAGACACTCTGCATGGGCCAATATTTACCTCATAGCATTTCCACATTATTTCACACATACTATATGTCAGTCATTATATGTTAAACAAATGAATTAATGACAAAGTTGATGGTGAAGGCTACTGGCATGTGTGGGTACATTTTATTTGTAACATTATGCAATTTTTTTCATAACACTTGTGTAAAGAGCAGTAATTTGGGAAAAACTAAATGACTTTCAAATCATTTTACTACTAGAAAACATTTCCTATGGAGTACCAAAGAAAGAGCAATGCTATGTCAAGTAGCAGAAACATGTTTCTGAAACCACCGGCCATCTAAATTATGCCACAGCATCTGGTTGAAGTGTCAATAAAGACGATTGATTATGGCCTTTTGGAAGATGTGCATTTTTTCTTTCTCAATACTACATTTCCTATTTTACTCAATATTAAGGCTTAAATGTTACATCAAGGTAGAACCAAGAGACAACACCGTAATAGAGACTTTTAAGGAAAAAATAAAATAAAAGAAAAGCTAACAAGAAAAATCTTGGAATACTGCAGTGTAATGTCAGATAAAAGGTAATTTTAAGGGAATCAGAATATAGATAAACAGATAGACAGATGATAGATAAAACGGTTCCATTTCATTAGATACATAAATCATTTCAGAGTGAAGACCACTGATGAGAATTATAAACTTTCCCAATGACTGCCAAGTAAAGAAGTCACTGATCTTTATTTTTCTCACTCCGCCTCATGAATTTCAGCCTGATGAAAACGTTGATTCATTTTCTGAACCTATTCACAAATCACTAACTTAAAAATGCAATGGGTGGGTGTGGCAGGGGGAAGGAGGTCCTGGATCCCTTATTGCACCAAGTTTCAAGTTTAAATAAAGTGCTTTGTGAAAAGTGAATATTATTGCTCTATACAATAAAAGTGGTCTCAATAAAACAAAAAATTGATCTTATCTCAATGAAAAACAAACTATGAAATCAAATAAGCATTTTGTATTCTAAGTGTAAAAACATAGTCAGGATTTCTTTTGTATTTTAATGATATGTTTCTAGAATTAGTAAAGCAGAGATAAATACAATAAATCCTGAAAAAAAAAAATCCAGTCCAAAATATCCTATGACTTCACTCATATGAGGACTTTTAGATACAAAACAGATGAACATAAGGGAAGCAAAAATAATATAAAAACAGGGAGGGGGACAAAACATAAGCGACTCTTAAATGCGAAGAACAAACAGAAGGTTACTGGAGGGGTTATGGGAGGGGAGATGGAATAAATGGGTAAGGGCATTAAGGAATCTACTCCTGAAATCACTGTTGCACTATATTCTAACTTGGATGTAAATTATAAGGAAAGAGAAAGAAAGAAAGAAAAAGAAAGAAAGAAAGAAAGAAAGAAAGAAAGAAAGAAAGAAAGAAAGAAAAGAAAGAAAAGAAAGAAAAGAAAAGAAAGAAAAATCCAGTCCAACAGACGAAAATATCCAGCACACGTCACTAAATATCTGCTTATCTTCAACAACTTTTGCCCATGTTAATTAAACCTCAGGTCTTCACTTATTTTTTTCTTTAACATAAATGTTGGGTCTTTGGGCTGAATAACACACTTTACTGAAGACTTCAGTAAAGTAACTCACGCAACTGAATAAGACATATGCTCTCTTTAAGGAGCTTCTAATTTAATAAAAGTATGAAAGTAAAGTGATAGACACCTTAACTTCAAAATCACAATGGGGAAGAATGATAAACAAATTCAATAATTTTACTCTGCTTAAACTAATATTACAAAACCAATCATTTAACTCACATATTAAAAATGCAAAATGTCTACAGCCATTTAAAAGAGCAATTAATTTTACCAATAAGATTAATGAAATTTGAAACAAGCTAGTTTGTTTCATCTATCAAATTGGAAAAGATTAAAAAGATAATAATACCCATAGTGAGTGAGAGTTTGGGAAAACAGACTTTCCACTCTTCTGATGAGTGAGTAAATTAATCTAATTTTTACTGAAGGCCATCTAACAATATGAATTTTCAGTATATACATCCTGTATCTTCAACCTTTTTCTTTGCATTTTTTTTTTTTTTTTTTTACCTCTTTGATGCAAGGGAAACCTGGCTATTTTCTAACGATAGTTTAAGTCCTAGAAGTAAGGCAGATTTTTTTCTCTCATAACTCCACACTCAGGAGCTAGAAGTGGTTTGGGTATTCTCTTTTATTTCCCCATGCCACTTCCAACTACTACTCTAGTCATATTTACAAAACACACGCGCGCGCGCGCGCGCACACACACACACACACACACACCGTACTATTTGAAGATCAGACTTCACCACGTACCATCCCTTTCTGATGCTGTCACTCTTTTCTGAAACCGTAAGGAGCATATCCAGACTAGGCCAGAGACAGTATTTCCATTTGAGTAAGTTCTGACCACCAGGTTGTGAGTGATATTAAACTGTACAATCTCTGGATGTCATTAAAGCACATTTACTTCCACTTATTCCCTTTCTCTTTCTGTAGTCTGCAAGGCAGATGTTGTGGTGCCAGAGTCAATCTCTGGAGGAGGACACTACCCTAGGGGATGATGGAGCAAGGAGATAGAAAGAGCTTGGCCCTGGAGGATCTTCTGGGGCACAGCTGCCTCCCTACCTATACCACACTACATGACAGAAACATAAGTCCCTATTCTATGCTATTTGAGTCCAGTACTTTAGGTGTCTCTCTCTCTCTCTCATCTCGTCTCTAACTTCTATCTCCATTTCTTTATCTCTTTACATTATCTTAGTTTTAGTCTTACCAATCTGTTACTGAACAAGTTGGAGATCACATAGCTAGAGATGGAGCAAGGACTTGATTCCTAATCCTGACTCCAGAGCCAATATCCTTCCCATTTACATTAGGTAAATAAATTCTCAGGGTAACAAGCAACTACTGCTGCAAAGAAATGTGTTATAGTGATCTTCTGGGTCTTCTTGTTCTCCTTACACCCTGTGGGACAGAGAACATTGAAAGTAATATGTTCTTCTTTTTCAGTCCATTTTATCAGACTTTAAGAAAAACAATACAATAGGCAGAATGGTAAGTCTCTTTCCACTTTCCACAGAAACAGCCTTCTGTCTAACAGAGGGAACATGGCCAAGTCCACAGTGGACCTGGCTATGCTCCAGACAAGGAGTCAAGCTGACTGGCAGCACTGGAAGACTCTTGCTGTGGGACATCCTCGTGACATAACTTCTGACCTCAGTCACGGCCACTTCCCCTTCTTCACGATTCCACTACTGCATCCTTCCCTGCGCAAATCTTAATTTCGCTATGACAAGCTCCTCATGCATTTTTATGCCTCTATTCTCTTCCCTTATTCTTTTTCCACTCATAGATGTTTTTTTTTACAAAAGTTTATGTGCCTTTTGCTGATTTATTTCTTGCTCTCTGGTAAACGAAATACAATTTGCTTTTAAAGACACACATGGATACCTATATACACTTAAACATATTAAATAAAAACTCACTAACCCCCCCTCACATACCCAACTATACGTGACAAAGTAAAAATATAACAAAGTTAACATCTAATATAATTGTCTTAATATTTAAACACAACACAGCAAATAATTTCCAATATAAAAAATTTGGAATTATTTTACTGAATATCATGGACATGCTTTCCTATTTTTTAGTTTAATCCCATGTGGAACATACAGACAGGGATACATGCTTATCTGATTCACTATGGAGTGAATATGGAGTCTATTTTTTTGTTGTTTTTAATGAAGTCATGGTTGAAAATCCTAATTTACACAAATAGTTTATTGTGAATAGTAGTAATAGCAATGCATTCTATAAAGCAAGAAAATTATTTAGAGTTCATCAAAATTTATGGTAAAATTAAAATGTCATGACCATTCTTCAGTGTATTTAGAGAATAATGCTATTATATTTCATTTGTATCTTCAGGAACCAAGATTAACTCAATTATTTGTTCAGGACTTCAAAAATTAAGTATATGCTTCATCTCAGTGTTTCTCTTAATCTTTCAAATATCTCTTTTGGATCCTAGAGGAGAAAGCAGGCAAAAACCACTTTGACCTCAGACGCAGCAACGTCTTACTCAAAACACCTCTGTAGGCAAGGGAAACAAAAGCAAAAATGAACTATTGGGACCTCATCAAAATAAAAAGCTTCTGCACAGTGAAGGAAATAATCAGCAAAACTAAAAGGCAACTGATGGAATGGAAGAAGGTATTTGCAAATAACATATCAGATAAAGGGTTAGTATCCAAAATCTATATAGAACATACCAAACTTAACACCCGAAAAGAACAAATAATCCAGTGAAGAAATGGGCAAGACATAGACACTTCTCTGAAGAAGACATCCAGATGGCTAACATACACATGAAAAATTGCTCAACATCACTCATCATCAGGGAAATACAAATCAAAACCACAATGAGATACCGCCTCACACTTGTGAGAATGGCTAACATTAACAACTCAGGCAACCACAGATGTTGGCACGGATGCGGAGAAAGAGGATCTCTTTTGCACTGCTGGTGGGAATGCAAACTGGTGTGGCCACTCTGGAAAACAGTATGGAGGTTCTTCAAAAAATTAAAAACAGAACTACCCTACAACCCAGCAATTGCACTAGTAGGTATGTATCCAAGGGATACAGGTATGCTGTTTCGAAGGGACAGATGCTCCCAATGTTTATAGCAGCACTATCAACAATAGTTAAAGTATGGAAAGAGACCAAATGTTCATCGATGGATGAATGGATAAAGAAGATGTGGTACATATATACAATAGAGTATTACTCGGCAATCAAAAAGAATGAAATCTTACCATTTGCAACTACGTGGATGGAACTGGAGGGTATTATCAGTCAGAGAAAGACAAATATCATACAACGTCATGCATATGAGGACTTTAAGATACAAAACAGATGAACATAAGGGAAGCAAAAATAATATAAAAACAGGAAGAGAGACAAAACATAAGAGACTCTTAAATATACAGAACAAACAGGGCTACTAGAGGGGTTATGGGAGGGGCGATGGGCTAAAAGGGTAAGGGGCTTAAGGAATCTACTCCTGAAATCATTGCTACACCATGTGCCAACTAACTTGGATGTAAATTATAAAAAATAAATAAATTATAGAAAGTAAAAAAAAAAAAAAAAAGAAGAAGAAGAAGAAAGAATAATGTGCTCCTGGGCATAAATGAAATCTTGGGTGAGGAGTTGGAAGCAGACCAGAGTTCAGATCCATCTACCAAAAAAATCCCTTGTGATCTGAATGTATGAATTTGTTGAGATTTCCTGATGGCTAATCATATGCCTTCATGTTAGCAATGACAAAAAAACTAATAGCTGGACACAGTATTAAAAAAAAAAAAAAGGGCCTCTTTTTCATGTAATTGAATTATTCAATCTTGCACTGCATTCATTGAGAAGAACTCCTGGGATGAATTTCTTTGAAATCTATGCTACTGACTTTATTTTCTGATATGTTGACCTTCTTCATCTTGAGACATGTTGCAAGATTGGCAGGCTTCGTTTTCTATGCATCAGATACGGTGAGAGCTGTGTTAAGGCTCCTGTTGTTCAAATGTATTCAGTGTGGATGCCAATGAAGAATTTTAAAGAAATATATATATGCATATATATATATGCATGCATATATATATGCATATATATATATATATATATATATATAGGAAGGAATAATTAAAAGCTTGAGAAACAGAAGTGAAATGTAATAACTAATTTTATTTTTTCAAATTGTCATTAAAAGTTACAATGCTGAGACAAAGTAGCTCTGGTGATCACTTGTAAATCTCACTTACTATAACAATTATTTCTCTTGTTATCTCATATATATCTGATTTGTTTAGGTATGTCTTGTCGTTTCAAATTTAGTTTACTAAGAATGCCAAAAATATTATTTAAATATACTAAGTCTCTTACCTAAATTATCACCTTTAGATTTTTTGATATGACAAACAATACTGATACTGGGGCTTCTGATATTTTTAAATAACTCCACTATATTTGCCAGTTATATCTGTGCCCCACCAACTTCTGATTCCTTTATAGTCTTTCCACTTTACTTATATTAATGAAAAGTGCATTGTCCTAATACTGTAGATATGTCTCATCCAGCTGTGGGCGCATTAAATTTAACACAACAACTTTCATAAAATCATCTTGCCATACATCTCTAGCCTAAAATTTTGTAACCTGCAAAACTGGTGCTGTCATCAACTTGGAGCATGAAATCTACATCAGCTGTTAGTCATGTAAGAGTATTCCTTTTAAATATATAGGTCATATTTGACAGGACAGTGGGTTATTAAAAAATAATATAGTCTAAACGTGTAATTTATCACCAGAAAGCCCAAGTACTTCACCCATACCTGTTCAAAGAAAGCTTTTTTTAGCATCTTGGTTGAGACATTGCTTTATGACACGCAATATACAACTAAATTTGTCTCCACTAAGGATTTCTTACTAACAATTATTTTTGAAAATCTACAAACATTTTGGTAATAATTTTTCTTTCCTCGAAAAACTGCAAGTTTCACAAGCTGTTTCTATGTCTTTTAAATTTTGAACGTCTTAAGCTTCTTTCTGTATGCAAGAATATACTGACCTATAATATACAGACCTGTCATTTCCATTGGTTTTTATTCTTTGGCAAAATCATGTATGAAATAACATTCATTTTAAAGTCTTGCACTTAATTTTGTCTCTTGCACAAAGAGCTTAAAAGAAATCAAACTTACCAATTGGAATTGTGGTGACTCTGTACTGTATCAATTAAGCTAAAACTGAAACTACATTTCCTAGATTTCCCTTCTTATATGGTTCAGCTGGGATTCGTCACATTAAAAATTTGCATGACATTTGGAAAACAGAAGGAAGCAACTCTTCTCTCCCATCTCCATTTTTCTTCTTTCTTTTCTGTTTTGTTTTGTTTTGTGTTTTGTTTTTTGTTTTTCATTTTGAAGGTCAGTGTAAGGATGCCAGGAAACACAGCAGCTCATTCACCTTATTGCTGATCTGCCTTACAGGTGGAAGACAGAAGCCAGGTCCACAGCATCTCTCTCCAGTTGCCACTGGCTTTCCTCCTGCTTTTCCACAAGCTGGGCCGGGTATGTGTGTAGCTCTATGGAAAACGGTGCCAGCTGCCCTTGCAGGACACCCACATCATCTCACCAGGGGTGGAGATGACATGAGAAAGGCTAGTGTTCAGTATGTCCTTGTTCTTATCTACTTCATCTCCCATCCTCCTCTCCAACAGCTAGTCTGGCTGACCTCTAGCAACACCAGAACCAACACCAGACTCAAGAGACCTTGCACACACACACACACACACACACACACACACACACACACTCAAGTCCTTGCATACACATTTCCATTAGGTTACATAATTATAAAAGGTCTAATCCATACCATAAATACCTTCTTCCATACCACTCATACTGGTTCTGCTTTTCTGACCAAGCGCTTCAATAGTGAACATTTTCACAATGTTGACCATTTATGTTTCCATACCCAACAGCTAAACATGAACATGCCTCTATAATTTTTTTCACCTCATCCTTCTGCTTCTTCTAATACTAAAAAATACTTATCGGGGCGCCTGGGTGGCGCAGTCGGTTGGGCGTCCGACTTCAGCCAGGTCACGATCTCGCGTTCCGTGAGTTCGAGCCCCGCGTCGGGCTCTGGGCTGATGGCTCAGAGCCTGGAGCCTGTTTCCGATTCTGTGTCTCCCTCTCTCTCTGCCCCTTGCCCGTTCATGCTCTGTCTCTCTCTGTCCCAAAAATAAATAAACGTTGGAAAAAAAAATTAAAAAAAAAAATACTTATCTAGGGGTGCCTGGGTGGCTCAGTCAGTTAAGCACCCAACTTTGGTTTAGGTCATGATCTCACGGTTCATGAGTTCCAGCCCCACAGCAGGCTCAAGAGCCCAGAGCCTGCTTCAGATTTTGTGTCTCCTTCTCTCTCTCTGCCCCTCCCCCACTCGTGCTCGCTCTCTCTCTCTCTCTCTCTCTCTTTCTCTCTCTCTCTCTCTCTCTCAAAAATAAAAACATTAAAAGAAAATACTTATCTAAAGGCAATCATGTTACTTCAATTAAAATGCCACATTGTCCTAAACTCTAAAAATGTTTTGTTCCAGGGGCGCCTGGGTGGCGCAGTCTGTTAAGCGTCCGACTTCAGCCAGGTCACGATCTTGCGGTCCGTGAGTTCGAGCCCCGCGTCGGGCTCTGGGCTGATGGCTCAGAGCCTGGAGCCTGTTTCAGATTCTGTGTCTCCCTCTCTCTCTGCCCCTCCCCCGTTCATGCTCTGTCTCTCTCTGTCTCAGAAATAAATAAACGTTGAAAAAAAAATTAAAAAAAAATAAAAATAAAAATAAAAAAATAAAAATGTTTTGTTCCATGTTCTCTTATAACACACACACACACACACACACACACACACACACACACACACACACAGAAACTCCGTTGAAAATCTCAACACTTTGCCAACTGTGAGTCAGTATCTCCTGCATTCTGTTTCTCAATTAAGTGTAAACTGTGTTCATATAAAATTAATTCATTCAATATTGATGCCCTAATTGTGTGATGGTCAGGATAGCATCACGATCATGAGTACAGACTTGTAGAGCCTAACAGCCTGGCACTCAACCCAAGCTCCTCCTATTTGCTGTGGATCTTGGACATGTTACTTAACTCTCTACCCGTCATCCCTTTGTTGTAAAATGGGACTAGGAAGAGTCCTTAAATCACAAACTTGCTGTAATGATTACAAAATAAATGTATGCCAAGTTATCAGAACAGTCCCTGGCATAGAATAAGGGTGTTCTAGGCAATAATTAGTTGCCATTATTATTATTAGCCACAAATTCAGATAAGGCACCAGGGAACACAAGATCAAAGCTCTTTCCAGCCAATGTATTGCATTCGTAACACTTTTTCCACTTGTTTTCTGTCTCATACAAATTACCAGGAGCCACAGCATTAGACGTAATATGCCCTGTTTGTGGTAAGAATCCCTGTGACACATTTTAATATTTTCTACTCCTTTCTATTTGATTTTATTAACATGCTAGCCACATAATTCTTCCTCTACAGAATCTCATGGGCCGCTTGACTTAGGCCCGGGAGCCTGAAACAATTATGATGGGAATGCTAGGGGAAGTTAAAATGAATAGCTCAAATTAATGAGTTTTTGTCCCTGTAGCTTTGATAATCCCCCAAACTGCATGCTGCTACACAATAGGGGAGGAACGAGATGGCTGCTGAGGAGATTTCCCCAATATCCACTATCATATGTATATTACCACATACTCAGGAGTAAACACTTTGGGAAATTCTCTTTTTCCTCTTTGGACTTTAACACTGTTTAACTCCCATAATACGGGTTATGATATATTTTAATAAAATATCCTAAGAGTGTGCCCAAACCCACCAAATGCTGCTCATAATCTGCTAAACTGACCTCATGACCTACTAATAAGTTATAATTTACAGTTTAAAAAACCCTGTATTACCTACAATAGTTAAGGCATCATACCATGCTTGCTCCTGGCTCAGCCACACCAAAAAGAAGGAAAAACAAAAACAAAAAACAATGAAAAGGCCAGGATCATTTCCCAGCGTCCTCATTTTATCCCTTCCTGGCCTTCACCCCCCTGTAATGCCTCTATCAGTGCCTAGCATTTTTATTGTTTAATTCCCCTCTTTCTGGGGCTCCTGGCTCAGTTGGAGGAGCATCTGACTTTGGCTCAGGTCATGATCTGACAGTTTGTGAGTTCGAGCCCCATGTCAGGCTCTGCACTGACAGCTCAGAGCCTGGAACCTGTTTCAGATTCTGTGTCTCCCTCTCTCTCTGCCCCTCCCCTGCTCACTCTCACTCTCTCTCTTTCAAAAATAAACATTTAAAAAAAACCCTCTTTCTAACATCATAGTTAGCATTTAAGAATACAAACACTGGAGTCAGAGACTGGACTGGAGCCTTAGCTTTATGTCTTATTAGCTCTCTAACCTTGAACTTACTTCTTTGAGCTTCAGTTTTCCCACCTGCAAAAATTGGAATACAATTAACACATCCATAATATTCAAGTGAGAATGAAATGAGATGAGAAATGAAGTACCTGGAATATGGTAAAGGACTCAATACATATGAGCCAAAATCACTGCCATAAAAACTGACTCAAATATAAGATAAACTAATCACTTGTCGTTATAAATGAGTACTCAGTATTTTCACTTCCAGAGCACTAGATGCCTA
This sequence comes from Herpailurus yagouaroundi, assembly GCF_014898765.1. Lineage (NCBI taxonomy): Eukaryota > Metazoa > Chordata > Mammalia > Carnivora > Felidae > Herpailurus > Herpailurus yagouaroundi. The sequence continues at coordinate 4,247,833 of NW_024412406.1, forward strand.
CAACTAAAGCAAAGAATTTCTATCTACAAAATGCCAAAGATTAGTTACACAGTAAAGCGGGAATTTTTTTTAAATTTTTTTTTAACGTTTATTTATTTTTGAGACAGAGAGAGACAGAGCATGAACAGGGGAGGGTCAGAGAGAGAGGGAGACACAGAATCCAAAACAGGCTCTGGGCTCTGAGCTGTCAGCACAGAGCCCGACACGGGGCTCGAACCCACGGGCCGCGAGATCATGACCTGAGCCGAAGTCGGACGCTTAACCAACTGAGCCACCCAGGCGCCCCTGTAAAGCGGGAATTTTTATGGCCAAAGAGTGCTTTTCAACATGTCCTAAAGTCACATTACAGATAGCTATATATTTGACTCTACACTTGATGAAAAGAATGAAAAGGAAAAAAAAAAGAAAAAAAAGCTGAGTTTTCCTAAAGAGTACTAGCAAAATTGCTCTTTGCCTCTGAGTTAGCCTGAAAATATTCAGGGTTAGATCCAAGGAGGTAAATTCTATAACTTTCTTCTTTTAAGACTAATATTTTAGAAAAACAATTCTTGAGAAATGATTACACACTGAGCTCTTTGGAAAACAAGTGAGTTAAGGAGTGAATTAGCTGAATGAAAACCATTTTTAGAATCATTAACAATCTGTATGACCCTCCCAACCCTTCCCCAATGAATCTTCCAATTTGCCACATGCTATTTTATACTTTTGTTAAAATCTATTTATGCATTCACATTACTTATTCACAGCCAGGAGATCAGAGCCCTAAAACAGAAATCACATTAAATGCTGCAGACAGAATGTGGAAAGGCTGTAAAATTACCCATCCATAGTTATGGAGCTGTTATTAACCCTATGGCAAGAGGCCAATTTACAGAAGTTATTTAAAGTTGTCATTCAGAGAATGTTAGCACTCCATTGTGATCCCATATTTTCCACATCAATTACATTTGATTTATAAGTTTTCCCTTTTGTAATGCCTAACATTTAGCCATTGTTAGTATGGCCTTTTGCAGCTACTTGTAACTAAATAGAAATTATACTGTATATTTTGACAATAAAAGCATTGGGTAGATTTGTGTTCTTGTGTTTGATTTTACATTATTCCTGAAAATTCAATTTCCCCAAAATCAACTCCAGTGGGCTCAGCTGCTACCCTTGAGCTTGGTTAGGAGCTAAACTGAGGCACTTACTACTTGGGGACAGGGAAGAGGTAAAGGAAGAAAAGATGAATAACTTATAGAGATGTAAAAAGAAGAGTCAGAATTTAATCCTTCAGGTTTTTCCTTTCTTTTGCTGTTTTGTTATAGGGGTATCTTATGAGTGAACAAAATTTCACTAAGCTAACCAGCCATGGATTCATTCTTAATTCTTGCAAGTTACTATAAGAATATATCACTCTTTATTTTTATTTATTTTTTTAAATATATCACTCTTTAAATTGACATTTCAGAACACTGATCATTACACTGAACTGAAATGGTTAAAGAAGACCTAAATTATAACTGGGATAAAACAGGAGCATGACAAGAAAATGTAAACTTGCACATATCTAGCTAATTATGGATGAACTTTTTTGTGTAATTATTTGTTTTAAGATGAACTTAGTACACTAAAAAAAATCCATCCCGTTCCATTGTGATTATTGTTCCTTCTAATGTGTTTGTTAAAAAAAATTATTCAATATATTTTAATGGATTAAAACCAAGCTAAAATAAACAGCAAAAGGAAATCAAATGCAAAGATGTAAGGAGGCAATTACTACTGAATAATTTTTATCATTTAGCAACTCCTAAAAATGCTTTCATAATTTACCATGTTTTCACAATAACACTTATACAATTTTATAAAGTTCAAATCCAAAGAAAATTAAATAACATATTATTTATCTAACAAAAATTGGTCATAAAACTTTATTTTTTTAAAGTTTATTTATTTATTTTTAGAGAGAGATGTAGTGTGCAAGCAGAGGAAGGGCAGAGAAAGAGGGAGAGAGAGAATCCCAAGCAGGCTCCACACTGTCAACGTGGAGCATGATGCGGGGCTCAAACTCACGAACCATGAGATCATGAACTGAGCTGATATCAAGAGTCAGACGCTTAACCAACCAAGCCACCCAGGCCCCCCTTAAACTTTATTTTTAAAAAGCAAATAAATGATACACATTTATTTATAACTAAATGGAAATTACAAATAGAACTGAGGCAGGTATATGAGGTAAAGGAAGCATTCAAAGAAAAATGAATGCTCCTGCTGGTTTCTAGGGCAGGGATTGACAAACTATGGCCCATATGCCAAATCCAGCTTCCACTTGTTGGATAAATAAAAATTTATTGGTACACAGCCATGTCCATTTGTTTATGTATTGTCAGTGGATGCTTTTGTGCCACAACAGCAGAGTTGACAAGTTGTAAAAGAGACCATATGGCCTACAAATCCAAAAATATTTACTATCTGGGTCTTTACAGAAAAATTATGCTGACTCCTGATCTAGTCTACAAAAATAAAGAAGCCCTGGGGCGCCTGGGTGGCTCAGTCGGTTAAGCGTCCAACTGCGGCTCAGGTCATGATCTCATGGTTTGTGAGTTCGAGCCCTGCATCGGGCTCTGTGTTGACAGCTCAGGGCCTGGAGTCTGCTTTGGATTCTGTGTCTCCCTCTCTCTGTCCCTCCCCCGCTCACAAGCTGTTTCTCTCTCTCTCTCTCAAAAATAAATAAACATTAAAAAGATTCTTTAAAAAATAAAGAAGCCCTGGGGCGCCTGGGTGGCGCAGTCGGTTAAGCGTCCGACTTCAGCCAGGTCACGATCTCGCGGTCCGTGAGTTCGAGCCCCGCGTCGGGCTCTGGGCTGATGGCTCAGAGCCTGGAGCCTGTTTCCAATTCTGTGTCTCCCTCTCTCTCTGCCCCTCCCCCATTCATGCTCGGTCTCTCTCTGTCCCAAAAATAAATAAACGTTGAAAAAAAAAATTAAAAAAAAAAATAAAAATAAAAAAAAAATAAAGACGCCCTATAGTAATTATTATTTATGTGTGGAATGATAGGATTTGTTAACCCACTCATTCTCGTCGGCTTTACTCATCCTCATCCCTAATGAGAAATTATTCATTCAGTACAAAATTATATAGAAACAGTGAAAAGAAGGGCAATTGGTATTCAAAGGATTAAGTTGTTTGTTTTAGAGGTTCTCCAACCTGAAGAAAGTAAGAATCCAACATAGTCATTTTAGCATGAATCTTAATTTTGACTACAATAGAATAATAAAATAATTTTGTAGTCACCCATTGAGGCCAACAATATATAAACTGAAAGAGAATTGGGTGCCTGTGTGGCTCACGTTGGTTGAACACCTGACTCTTGATTTTGGCTCAGGTCATGATCTCGAAGTTGTGGATCAAGCCCCACATCAGGAGCATGAAGCCTGCTTGAGATTCTCTCTCTCTCTCAAAGTAAATAAATATCAGAAAAAGAGAATTTGATGGAAATAGAGTGATTTTATACCATCCTCTAGATTCTAATTAACTTCTTAATTAGATACCAGTGAAATACAATGGTTCTTTTTGGTGCTTAACTGTCCCTTCCAGAAAATACAGATCATAACAGTAAGCTTAAATATAAACCACTTGTTTTCAACCCCTGATTTTGACACCCTATCATGCCTTATAAGGGACATTTGGCAAAATCTGGGGACATTTTTGGTTGTCATTCCCAAAGCATCTAGTGAGTAGAGGTCAGGGATGCTGTGAAACATCCTGTAATGCACAGGGCAGCCCAGCACTCAATACTGCTGAGGCTGAGACTCTGGATTGGATATGTTGACAATTAGAGTCTAGCTTCTGCCAGTAAGGCCAAATTTCAGATAGGTAACACTCTACAAAATTCCTTCTGGATTTGGTACACATGATGCATCATACACAGACACAAAGCCAAGCACATCCTACTCCATTGCTCTATAACAAGAATACTTGAGGCAACTCCCTATAATTCAAACTTCTTGTGTATACATTTTTTCAAGTTAAAAATACTGAAGTACCCACACAATTTGCCTCAGTTCTTTAGTATATTCTGCGTGCAAGGAGACGTGCACAGATATAATTTTTTAAATTATACTAGTTTTCACTCTATCATTTCATGTACATAATGGCCATCTTTAAACAATATGAATGGCAAAAGAAACTTTCATGAGTATGGCTTCAGCATCTACACATGCCTTGATCTATGCCCAAATGATATTAATGAGCACTCTAAGAAGAGTTTCTGGAAAATTACCTGAGCTTAAACAGTTTGGTTGTCACCACCAGGAGAAAAAGAGTGGTTTCAGTAAATGTTTCAGATGTATCCCAAAGAGGCTGTGAACACTTTCACTGAAATAAAGAATCTGTTTTATAATTAGTATTCCATATGTAACCATTCCTTTTTTTAATTTCAGTGAATTAATGGGTATTTCTAATCTTCACAAGAAGATATATGACAACTTTGCTGTTCATTAAGTGTCTCATTAGTAGGCTCTAGAAAAGTAGGATTCCAAACAACCAAAATCAGTAAATGTTAAGAGACATTTCTGAAACTTTTAAAATGCATGTTATGATGTTCATAATCACAGCTAGCATGTCCATCATTATTTATTTATAGATGTTATTAGTAAAGATCTAATAGAAACACTTAGGAAAGAAATTGAAATAGTGTCTCCACAAATGAATAAATCAATGTCTTATTTTGTGTGGCCTACTTTAAAAGTATTAGGATTTACAATGTGCCTTAATATTGTATAGTTCATCAAGTGAGATAGGAGACATTCACAGAATTAATTTTAATCATATCTACCATTGCTCTATCCAGGATTAGCCTAAACAAAATTACGAAACAGAGAATATTCATCTCACCCTGCTTTCTACCCAATATATTTAGAGGCTAAAAGCCCTCTTTTTATTTTTTTATTTTATTTTTAACAAACTCCATACCTTTTGGTCCAAGTTGTTCATGTTTCCAACAGCACAATTATTAAAAACATTGTGTGGCTGACTCTAATGTTAGATGAAAACCACATCCACAAATCTAGACAAATAATTCCTTCTCTACCCTGAGCTGCCTGTGAGACTACTGGGACCATACCTGTAAAAGTCCTATTCTTTAAAGGCAATAATTTGCATGGCACGCTTTTAAGATTTTTAAAGGCATGCTTTTCTGTTTGAGGTTCCACCTTAATCTTACATCTTATGTAAACTAATAAAACATTAATTTTAAGTATAGTGTGAAGCTAAGAATGTGTACTGTAATTCCTAGAGCAAGCACTTAAAAAGTAACGCAGAAACGTATGGCTAAAATGCCACTACTTAAATTAAAATTGAAATTAAAAACATTCCATGAGTCAAATGTTGGCAAGAAAGGAAGAATAAAGGAACCAAAAGCAGAGGTGCAAAGAGAAAACAAATAATAAACTGACTGAATAAATCCAACAATATCAGTAATTACATGAAATATTAATGGACTACACATGCCAACAACAGAAATAAATTGTCAAATTGGATTTCAGAAACAAAACAAAGGAGCAAAGGGGAAGAAAAGAGAGAATGCCAAGCCAAGAAACAAATCCTTAACTACAGAGAACAAAGTGATAGTTCCCTGGGGAGGTGGGTTGGGGGATGGGTGAAATAGGTGATGGGGATTAAGGAGGGCACTTCTGATGAGCAACAGGTATTGTATGTAAGTGTTGAGTCACTAAATTGTACAACTGAAACTAACATTATGCTGTATGTTAACTAGCTGGAATTTAACGTTTAAAAACAATAAACAAATGAATGAATGCATGCATGCATGCAAACCCCAACTATATGCTGACTCTTGGCAAAGAGGTACTTCAAAAAGAAAGGACAATTAGGTTGAAAGTAAATAGATCAGGTGCGCCTGGGTGGCTCAGTCAGATGCAGTAGAGCATCCGACTTCGGCTCAGGGCATGATCTCACGGTTCTGGAGTTTGAGCCCTGCGTTGGGCATTGGGCTTTGTGCTGACAGCTCAGAGCCTGGAGCAGGCTTCGGATTCTATGTCTCCCTCTCTCTCTCTCTCTTTCTCTCTCTCTGCTCTATCCCTGCTCACGCTCTGTCTCTCTCTTTCAAAAGTAAATAAACATCAAAAAATTGTTTTAAAAACAAAGAAAGTAAATAGATGGAAAACATAATGCTGGGCTAACAGCATAAAAAGACTGAGTTATGTTACATTAATATCAGATAAGACAGACTTCAAGACAAAATATAACCTATGACCTGAGTGATAATGAAAATACAACATGTAAAATATGTGAGATACAAATGAAACCATGTATATAGGGAAATGTATAGCTTTAACTGCTAATATTAAAAAATAAAAAAAGTTTTAATCCAATGGCTTAAACTTCCACCTGAAGAAGCTACCAAAAGAAAAGTAAACTTTTACTATTTACTAAGAGTAAATAGGAAGAAAATAAGAGCAGAAATTTTAAAAAAAGAAAACTGATGATTCAGAAAATGTAAAAAGCCAAAATCTGTTTCTTTGAAAAGATCAACAAAATTGATAAATCACTGACTATACTGATCTAGAAAGAGTGAAAGAGAGAGAGAATGCAAATTACCAACATCAGTGTTGAACAAAGGGTTGTCACAACATATCTTACAGACATTAAAAAGACAATAAGGAAACAATTTGAATAAATAAATGGCAACAATTCTCATTGCTTAATAATAATATCTACTGTGAGGAGCTGTTAAAAAATAATGTACATAAAGATAAAGTAAATAAAATGCTTATGTTACATTGGTGCCAACAATAAACCAGGCCTTATAAATATTGTGTCTCATATGGCCTTGTAATGCCATGGGTAGGAACAATTCATTATGCTTAGTGGATAAGGAAACTGGAGCTTAGAAGTAATAACTAGCTTTTCAAGGTTTGCACAGACAATAAAGAAAAGAGTTGTTATCTGAACCCACTATCTACTTGGCTCCAAACACATACGTCTTTTAAATGATATATAACATGTTGCTTTATTAATACAGATATATTTTACCTCAGACGATCCTTGTAAAACACTGTATCTAAATATTGCCCTCTGTTTTCTTATCATCCCTCACATTCCAAATGTCAAAATTGTATGTGTTGAAAAAAAATTAGTTGATTTTTTCCTTTAAATTAAAAAAAAATGCTACAAAGTAGTGGGATAATAATTTGCACCCTAAAAATTCTGAAAGAAATTACAAGTAAATTTCAAGTAGTATGAACCCAATATAAAATAACTATAATCAAAATAACCTCTAACATCCCTGGATTAGGAAGCATATTTTACACAACTTAATATCCTCCATAGGAACTAATTCAGTACCTTCCAAATTATTTTTAATCAAATTATTTTTAAATTTTTACTAAAAGCTATATTTATACCCCTCAAATTTATGTAAATTAAGTGGATATAATAGAAAAACCATAAAATAAAATTATTAAGAATCATATGAAAATGTAATTATAGTTAGTTAAATTAAAATTTCTAAAGCATCAGACCAAAACATCATCTGGCCTCAGGTCTCTTATCTTCAACAAGATACTAAATAACAATGAAGCAATGTTTCAAATTTCTATAGGAAATTATAATAGATCCTCACTTCTACACATGGAAAATTATAAGTCGACTATGAGTCCAAATCAAAGATATTTCCTGATACTCAAGGACTCAAAACATTCATTCACTATTCTTTCTAGTGTATTTGAATACATATATTTAAACAAGAATGCATACCAATAGATTAAAGTGCTAATATGACAGCTCTGTGCAAAAAGTCAAGAAAACAACTGGTCCAAATGTGAAGACGAAGTCACTGGGCTCCAAGAAGTATCCGTCATAAAGAATGCCATAAGAAACAACACAAAAATATATTTCATTAAAAACTCAGAGTTCACATATGAAGCAAATTACAATGTGACATGATTTCCAGCAATTAATGAAGAGTTAGAAAAGATAATTCATTTCACCTTAATTCTACAGTTTTCTTCTTCTAACAGAGAAGTCTTAATTAAACAGAGGATCTTTAGGAAGGGAATGCTAGCACACTACTTGGTTCTGAAGCCAAAAATATTGAAATAATAAAATGTATTGAGAATCAACCTATAAAATACTGACATATTTATTTAAATATGATAATGCATTAGTATTTATGTAGATATGGATGTAGATAATGCATAAGATATTTATATCAAATCAATGTAGAGATTAATAATGAAAGACCCAATTATGCTTGCAAAACCAAATGTAAATATTACCAATATTAAAAATGTAAAATTATAGATGGCAAAATTCGAAAACAAATGGCAGGCATGCTAATCATGTCTTACATTAAGGCACAATCAACAGTTTCTGAATTTGATAAAATAATAAATGTTTACATATAATGCTTCATGTTACAAAAAGAATAAAAGAATATTAATAATGTTTGACAATTGAAAGGGTAGAAATGTATTGAATAATATACTTAGCTTTCATAATAGAAGCAATAAAGTTGACATTTCAAGATAGATTATTATTTAGATGTATGGGATAAGCCAACAAAAGACCTAACACTAACAGTTGGAAATGATTGCTTGTGACAAGTAAGCATAAAAGACGAAGCTTTCTATCATAAGCCCTTCTGTATTTGAATTCTTAGCATGTCCTTTGTGTTTGGATAAAAATAAAATAATTTTAAATAAAACATAAAACAAAAAGAAAGAATATTTCATAGATAATAGCAGGTAACCTTTTCTAATAAATGAATACGCTGAATATATTGCCATTGACACGGGCAAAAAGGCATAAAACCCAAGAATAAATTACGTAAAGAGGTAGACAATGGCTGTAATTTATGTAAAATTATTCTATATGTGCTATCATTAGCAATAAAGTAAATATTGATACAAGAATAATTTTACTTCTAAATATTCTGTAGGCAATGCTCTTGTACAAGTTAAAACAAATACAAAGTATCAAAATACTGCTAAGCATCTGTGGTTATAAGTTACTACTGAAAAGATCCAGGCCACCAATAAATCAAGGACTTCAATAAAATTCTTAAAAGCATAAGAATGTTTAACTATAATCCAGTAATGAGAAATATAAATAATGAAAAATGTTGGCCAGAATAGTCTCCAACAGAATTTCGGAGCAATTCACAAGGCTTCCATTAATGTTAGGTTGTCACCAATTAAGACAATAAAAAATACTGCTCCTTCAAAGACAAGGTCTTCGGATTCACAAGCCTTTCTCTCTATTTGTAGTCTCACCCTGTGCCACCCAGAAGCCCAGGCTACTGTCACATAGTTTCAGAAATCTCAGACCTTAAGCTATGTAAGGAAGATGTAATTTAAAAGCTCACAATTACATAATAAGCTTAAATCTTGAAAATACCACGTGTCTTGTAGCCTTCCTAGCTTCAACCCTCCTCTAGGTAGACTGGGGTCACTTTCACTTATGAACACATTCCTTGAATCACCAGGTGCTTTAAAGTACATACTGATTTCCACTGGTAACCTAAGAGTACTCTCTTTCTGAACAAAACCTTGACAACTAAGTATATTTTCTGTCGGTACTCTGTATCTATAACTTCATTTCACGAAGAATCTACTCTTCTCTCATAGCCACCTGGGGGCTGCTCAGTATCTTATGGTAGTGTGGTCTCAAGAATCTTTTTGCTCTAAAATGCATTTCCGACAATTATGATTTTTCAAGTAGATTCTGCTATATTAGTGACGGCTGGATTGTAGGACCAAGTAGTTTATATGGCTTCTGCTATAACTGGGAAATGAAACAGGCAATCTCTATAGGTAGGTTTTTTCAAAGATTTAAGGAGCCGGGCATTCTTAAAATTATTACAAGGAGGCAGCAAGAAGAGATCAGTACACTCCACTGAGTGTTAGGTTAAAGGGGGAGCTATAATTCATAGTGATCTAAAGAGATAGTTTTACTTCTCTTAAGCCACCATCCATATAGTGCAATTTCAGAACTCAAACAAGAAACATAAAGCAGAAATGCTTTCCAGAAATCCTGAAAAGCACAGGCAATAATATCAACAATGAATCACAAGTATTGACTAGTTACTTTGTGTCAGATACTTGACCTATATTATCTCATTTAAACCTCAAAGAATCCTTTATGCTATGTGCTACTACAATCCTCATTTTGTAGATGAAGAAATTGAGACTTAGAAAGGATACTTAACTTGCCCATATCCAGCAAGGGATTTAAACCAAACAGTCTTGATTCCAAAGTTGATACGCTTAAGCAGTCTGCTACACAGCTCAAGACAGAGATCCACACATAAAAAATAGGAGTGGCAGACAGATTTTACTAGAGCTCAGCTTAAAAGATAGGTATCGATGAAAAAGGGTAATTGCTGGTACTATAAAGGAATATAAGGAAAAAAGAGATTAACAATCTGTTGGATCAGTACTAAATGAAATTGAAAGGTGCGTTAATCTCTTCTGGAAATATCTCCCAAAACTCAAGACTAATAATGGAAGTAATTAGGCATAAATGATAACTAACAAAACATATTAAAGGCAAAGCTAAGAGTGAACACATTTTAAGAGTTTACTTGAAAGTGATTTATATTCAATGAGTATATTTTAATCAAGTTTAAGTCTATTTCTATACATGAATAAAGCATTATAAAGGAAAAAAAAATGACATATAAAAATATCCACTAGATCTAATCTAAAAAATAGACTGATACAGAGATTTGCAAGGAAAATGAAGATGATGGAATAATGAGGTTCAATATTATATTGGTATTAAAGAGTCATTAATACTCATTTCTGTGTTCAACCTGCCATCCATTTTTCTCTTTTCTATAAGTGTTATGATTGCAATTACACTGTCCCTACTTGCTAACCTCTGAACCAGATATCCAATGAGACTCTCAGCAGTCTGGTCCAGAGGAAGAAATTATATAGCCTTTGGGGAATATAGAGTAGAATCAACCTAACTGAAAAAAGATTCAAAATTCTACAACTCTAGGTCTACATTGGGATAGAAATTTTCAGGACCCTTTGGAATTGAAATACTATCTTCTTGGAGAATTCTGTTTTCTAGTGTTGTCAATACATTTAAATATTAGGTTAGTAGATAGGTGGAAAGATAGATAAGTGGATGGGTATGTAGGTGGAAAGATAAATAGATTCTAAGAGAAACTGTGGTGAATATGCAATATAAACTATGATGTAAAAAACAGCGTAGTCAAGGGGCACCTGGGTGGCTTAGTTGTTTAAGCATCTGACTCTTGCTTTTGGCTCAGGTCATGATCTCACAGTTCATGAGACTGAGCCTTGCATCAGACTCTGTGCTGACAGTGTTGAGCCTGCTTGGGATATTATCTCTTCCTCCTCCTCCTCCTCCTCCTCCTCCTCCTCCTCCTCCTCCTCTTCCTCTTCTTCTTCTTCTTCTTCTTCTTCTTCTTCTTCTTCTTCTTCTCCTCCTTCTTCTCCTTCTTCTCCTTCTTCTCCTCCTCCTCCTCCTCCCCCCCCCATTTATGCTTTTCTCTCTCTCTCTCTCTCTCAAAAGAAGTAAACATTTTTTTAAAGTTTAAAAAAACAGCATAGTCAAAAAGAATGAATTAAATTCAGAATTCCATCCAATATAATACACTTTTGAGATTCTATCAATAAATTTGTTGCCCAACTTACACAGAAATGTCTGTAGGACATTTTATGGCTTGTCATCTACATACGTAAATACAACTCTGACTCTCTTATTCTCTGAGTTAGCTCAGTTTTTCAAGTTTCTCTCTGGTACGGCCTTTCAACACTGCGAATGCTACACGTAATATAGTATGACAAGATTGTCCATTAACGTGTTCTCTAAAATACCCTTAAGTAACTCACTTAGTACAATATTTAGAATGGTGCAATCAGGTGGGAAATCTTGCTCTTAACTATAGTGAGTGCTAAGCACAAACTACAGCAGTTTCCCTACCGCCTTTTATCTGCGTGTTTTCAGTGGCAATTTGTTCCTCCTGGAATTAGGTGCTCCAAATCAAATAAAAATTTTTAAAACAATGTTTTCGTCTTTAGAGAACAGACTTTATAACAAAGAGCATTCTTCTGTTTGCTTTACTGTTTTATTCCTATTATTTATGAAAATGTTCATCACACTTAATCGCCATTAACCGCACAACTATAAAGTTTATTTGAAACTTTAAAATTAATGTAGTAGACGTGGGTTCTTTATTTCAGAAGAGATTTTTCACATGTTACTCTTTCAAGCTTCACTTTTTCTTCATCTAGTCAAAGTGCAACTGTAGGATATACTGTTAAACTACCTTTCTCTAGCCACTTTAAGGAGTCAATGTTTTCTTGCAATGGAACATAAATGTTTGTTTCTCTCCAAACATTATCTATCATGTACAACAACTCTCCTGGGTTTTGTTTTGTATTTATTTTAGGAGGAGGAGAGGGACAGAGGGAGGAAGAGAGACAGAGAGAAAATCTTAAGCAGTCTCCACATTCAGCATGGAGCCCAAAACAGGGCTCTATCTGCCAATCCTAGGATCATGACCTGAGCAGAAATCAAGAGTCAGATGCTTAACCCACTGAAACACCCTGGTGTCCCTGGGGTTATTTTTTAAATGAAGATTTATGAGCTGTTATCCAGATTATTCTGAATCAGAACCTCTGGAAGTAAAGCAAGGTGAACTTTAACAAGCCCCATAAAAGCTCTTTGGACATATTAAAATTTGATGACATTGAATTATAAATTCCATAATTCTTCATCTGGAATCCTAGACTTATTCACTGAAGCTTCATGAGGAAATGAAGAATAAATCATATATATATATATATATATATATATATATGTACATCAAATAAGTTACCAAAATATTATATTCAGACTTTATACTTAGACTCATTAACTATAACATATTTTTATTTTCAAATAAAGAAATAAGCCACACTAAATGAAATTTATGGGAAATTGGATTCTTGTTATTATTAATGATATCCATATGAAAGTTTCAAATGCAGACCCAAAGTCAGATCAGTGAAGTCATCACTTATTCATTCCTCAACAAATCTTGTGCCAATCCTTCTACTAAGTGCTAGGGATATAAATATAAATTAGATTTATTCCTTCCAGTAGAACAAACAGACTAAAAATAGATCTCTGTAATACACTGGCTTAATGCAGGAGTAGAGATATGCAGAGGCATTTTGGGAGCACTGATGAGTATAACTATCCCTAGTTGGGTGGAAATTGAAAGGAAGTGTCAAAAAAGGCTTCTTGGAGATGACTCTTGAGTTGAGACTTTAAATAGAATTATGCCCTAGATGGCTCAGGGAGTTTCTTCATACATCTGTACAGCTTAGTATTTAGGAACAAACTTGAGGGGACATCTTTTATTTTTTTAATGTTTATTTATTTTGAGAGAGAGACAGAGAACGTGAGCAGAGGAAGGACAGAGAGAGAGAGGGACAGACAGACAGAATCCAAACTCTGAGCTGTCAGCACAGGGCCCAATCCAGGGCTCGAACCCATGAGCGATGAGATCATGATCATGATCATGATCGGAGCTGAAGGGGGCGCCTGGGTGGCTCAGTTGGTTGAACGTCCCATTTTAGCTGAGGTCTCACTTCGGCTCGGGTCATGATCTCACAGTTTGTGAGTCTGAGCAGCACATAGGGTTCTGTGCTGATAGCAGATTCTGTGCTGATAGCTCGGAGCCTGGAACCTACCTTGGATTCTGTGTCTCCATCTCTCTCTGCCCCTTCCCCACTCTCACTGTCAATCTCTTTTTAAATTTTTTTTTTTAATGTTTATTTATTTTGAGAGAGACAGAGTGCGAGTTGGGGAGGAACAGAGAGAGAGGAAGACACAGAATCTGAAGCAGATTCCAGGCTCTGAGCTGTCAGCACAGAACCCGAGACGGGGCTTGAACCCATGAACCATGAGATCATGATCCAAGCTGACGTTAATAGCTCAACCGACTGAGCCACTCAGATGCCCCTGTCAATCTCTCTCTCAAAAATAAATAAACACTAAAAAAAATTTTTTAAGAGACAAAAGAATAAAGTAGAGAAGGTCAAGTCTTGAGAAATGAAGAGAACCAGGAGACTGCAGAGTTGTAAAGTATGTAAAGCATGATTTCAAATAGGAGCTCCAGCAAAATAAAAGCTAAAAGAATGGCCACTGGCTTAGGCAATTAAGAAGAAAGAAGTAGCCTTTCACTCACTCGGTAGGTGAGTGTAGTTGAAAGACAGATGCCAGCAGGTAGAGAAAGTGAGGGAAAACAAATAGCAAGTATAGTTTACTCTTCCAAAGGATGAAAGAAGGAAGAGGGCTGACTAAATTAAAGCTGAAGAAAGATATAGGTTAAGACCATTTCCTTTAGTACATGAGACTTAAATTCTTGAAAGCTGAAGATCTTAAAAATACAAGAGGCAGGGAAAAATAAATGGATTAAGGTCCCAGAACAGAGAGGCCAAGATGAAGTCAAGAACACAGAAGGGTTATTTAGCCTCGGTCAAGAATCCTGACCACCACTGGTATTAGAGGAAAGAGCACAGAATCAGTAACCAAACCAACAAGGAAGGCTTGTTCTGAGCAAGGATTCCTACCTGGTTTCCAGAACATAGCAGGACATTGATCTGAGAATGGACTGCCCAGTTTTGGGAAGGGAGAGCAAGGGTGTCAGAAACTGAGAGCAAGGCCCCCATCCAGACCTTTCGGCAGTGACAAAGACCCTGACTAGGGGACTGTCACTGAAGGCCTTGTTTTCAGTGTGAGCTGTTATGTCACATTCAGCACACTTACACGAAAGGAAATAAAAATGAGGACGCTGATTATAATGACGATGATTAAAAGAGATGCTCTGATATGTCCCCCAGGTACTTCCCTCAGAACTGTATTCCCCTGGCTGCTAGGAATACTGCTGGCTGACAGCCCTCTCGGCAAGTTAATCTCAGCTGAAGAGGGCTGCCTTCCCCACCCTGCACCCCATGACTAGTCAATGCAAGGGTGCAGAAATCTAGCCTCCCTGGGACAAGCTGAAGAGCCTTCCCAGTTTCACTTCCCTACAGGGTCACCTGAGGCCTCTGTTGCTACTAAATAGCAAGCAGTCCAACCTCTCTCTGGGTCCACTCCAACGTTCTTCCCTTCCTCCATAAATGTGGTTGTCAGATAAAATGCAGGACATCCAGGTAAATTTGAAATCTCAGATGATTATATCCCAAACAGTACATTTTATATAAAGAATTAGTCACTGTTTACCAGAAATTTAAATTTAACAATGCATCCTCTATTTTTACTTGCTAAATCTGGCAACCCTACCCACAGGTATTAATTTGAGAGGACTCCCTAGAAAACTCCCTTCACACTAGTCTATCTCACAGTTGGCCTCCTAGGGATTCCCACTTTTAAAATAGTAAATTCTGGAATCTAACCACCTGCTGGATGGGTGGCAATGAGGAACACATGTCTTGGAATAGGTGGAATATAAACAGTTCCCAGCAGTGTAGCAGTATAAATATTAAAACGTTGGTGATGAACTGGGTTGGCCCATAGTGGAAGGAGATGCACTAGTATATGGAATTCATTACTAGTTTGAGAAATAGTAGGGAAATGGTAAATTACAATGACAGTAGAATTAGATGGTTATTGTTGGAGACAACTGATGCTTTAGAAAAAAGATAAATAGCTGAGAGTGCTAAATAGCAATTAAAGGCTAAATATGAAAGGCAGAGGATTTCAAGGAGAACAAGGAGATACCTGGTGCCGTCACCTCTTCTGCGCTGGAGGGGCAATGTATTTATTGGTCTGCTAAGACATATATATTATAGCATATAAATTAAGGCATATTTAAGGTTTCCCTTTCCTTCCCATTGGGCCTTAGCCTAAAAAAGCTTCAAGAGTATTTGATCCATTGACATGAATTTCACATAAAATCACATAGAACAATAGAGGTGTAGCAATAGGCACATGAACTGGAAATTCAGTGGTCGTCTCACATATTGTACCACTCAAAACCCGCCAGCCTGATAGGGCAAAGAAAAGCCTGCTGAAGATATAGCTAAGGCTCCAGCTCAGAGACAATATCCTACAAGAATGGGACACTATTCTCCAGAACACAATATGCACACACATATACACATACACATCTATATATGTACAATGGCACAGTGTTCTCAAGAGATAAATTCATGGATCCGATAAGAGATGAATGAAGAGACAGTCTCACTTGTATCACTACCTGGGAACCACCTGGGCAATTTCTGCTTCCTGCCTCACAATCTGGGGATCTTTGGATTGAGAAATCCTGACTCCCAGTTTCTACTAGGGAAACTGCACAAGTGCCACTGAACTTTAAGCTGTAAGTGTCATCCTGGCACTTTGGGATTTATATGAAAAAGGACTAGCAGGCAAGGAGAGAAGTCACCATGCTAGACAGAGGAATGGAACCTGATAAATAGGAAGAGGTAAAGCCACTAGTATGTAATGGAGGCAGGAAGAAATATGTTTGGCACACAGGTAAGCCACTTAGACATTGCTTGTCACTCCCAATTTTGATGGTAAACAGACAAGTACAGAAGCCATGGCCTGAGAAGGGCATGGTGACCAAGGACTTGAGTAGACTTCCTAAGAAGTACTACAGCAGGACAAGAAAAGAATATAAAGACAAAAGAATTCAATAGAAAATATAGAGGTCTGAACAAGCTTTCTCTAAGTTCAGAGTATATTTATTTTTCTGATAGTCTTCTCCTGATTCTCTAAGAATTATGATCTATTGTCATGAAACACAATTACTACATTACAGAGAATGCAAATTAGTGTTTATTGAAAATCTACTATGTGTCAGGTAGCTTTCTCGTATTATTTCACATTAATTCTCATAAAACACCTGTAAATTAAGTCTTGCTCTGTACAGATTAAGAAATTTAGTTTTTTTAAGGTTGATATGTATTTTATTTATAACATCCATTAACCACACACATCAAGACCAAAACAAACAACTATAAACATCTGAAGTATAAGGGGGGGGGGCGCCTGGGTGGCGCAGTCGGTTGAGCGTCCGACTTCAGCCAGGTCACGATCTCGCGGTCCGGGAGTTCGAGCCCCGCGTCAGGCTCTGGGCTGATGGCTCAGAGCCTGGAGCCTGTTTCCGATTCTGTGTCTCCCTCTCTCTCTGCCCCTCCCCCGTTCATGCTCTTTCTCTGTCCCAAAAATAAATAAACGTTGAAGTATAAGGGGGATCGGCTGGAGAACAGATGCTAGTATTAAGTAGGGGGGGAAGGTGAGGTAAAGAACAAACATGGGAGGGAGTTGCTCCTAATCTTCAAAGTGGTCAGTTGATTTAAGAATTATTCCTTGAGGTGCCTGTTTGGCTTAGTCAGTTGTTCATGCATCTCTTGATTTCAGCTCAGGTCATGATCTTGAGGTTCATGGGATCAGGCCCCACGTCAGGCTCTGCTCTGAGATCACAGAACCTGCTTGGGATTGTCTCTTGCTCTCTCTCTGCCCCTCCCCTGCTCCTGCTTGTTCTCGCTCTCTCTCTCTCTCTCTCAAAATAAATAAATAGACATTAAAAAAAAGACTTATTCTTAGATTTAGGTAACTTTTGCTTCAGTGTAACCTTGTAACTGTAGGGATTTGTAATGAAGATTCAGGTAAGTAAGACTTCTTATACATTCCTCTCATGGCTGTGAGGATTCTCTGAGATGTTTGAAAAATACTTAGCTCGGTACCTAACCACATCATTAACCTTCCAAATGTAGTTCCTAATTATATTAGTAAATATTTGACCATTATTTG
>NW_024412406.1:4265719-4333939 GCF_014898765.1 Herpailurus yagouaroundi
CTTATGCTTTTGCTCTCTCCCACTCTAACCTCTTTTTTTTTTCCTTCCCCTCCCCCATGGGTTTCTGTTAAGTTTCTCAGGATCCACATAAGAGTGAAAACATACGGTATCTGTCTTTCTCTGTATGGCTTATTTCACTTAGCATCACACTCTCCAGTTCCAACCACGTTGCTACAAAGGGCCATATTTCGTTCTTTCTCATTGCCACGTAGTACTCCATTGTGTATATAAACCACAATTTCTTTATCCATTCATCAGTTGATGGACATTTAGGCTCTTTCCATAATTTGGATATTGTTGAGAGTGCTGCTATAAACATTGGGGTATAAGTGCCCCTATGCCTCAGTACTCCTGTATCCCTTGGGTAAATTCCTAGCAGTGCTACTGCTGGGTCATAGGGTAGGTCTATTTTTAATTTTCTGAGGAACCTCCACACTGTTTTCCAGAGTGGCTGCACCAGTTTGCATTCCCACCAACAGTGTAAGAGGGTTCTCCTTTCTCTGCCTCCCCACCAACACCTGTTGTTAATTGTGTTGTTAATTTTAGTCATTCTGACAGGTGTGAGGTGGTATCTTCTTGTGGTTTTGATTTGTAGGAACCTGTATCTTAAGAAGTGAATAGTGAAAGATATTTTTAATATAATATGTCCACAAAGAAAACTAACAGGACATATGGGCTTAAGAAAGACTGAACAGGGGACCGACTGACAACAGCACTGAAAGGTCCAAATATAAAATTCAAGAGCAGCACTCCACAATACAACTTTCTGAGATGCTGGAAATGTTCAGTATCTGTCTGTTCTGCCCATGATGGTAGCCACCAGGCACAAATGGCCAATAAGCATGTGAAATATGGTTAATGCAACTGAAGAATTAAATTTCTGATTTTAATTAATTTAAACCTGAATTTAAATAGCCACTTGTACTGAACAGCATAGGTCTAAAGTACCCCTGGATTTCTCCTGTGCCTCTATTAAAATGTACCCAGGGGTTAAGATGGCTATTACAAGAAAAACAATGCAATTCTTAATTTCCAGTGTAGGACTTCTAGTTCCCTAGCCAGAATTTTCTTCTCTCTCAAGTCCTGAAAAAATTGAACCCACTGCATGTCAAGATCTAATTTTTGTTTTTAATTCCAGTATAGTTAACATACGGTGTTACTTTCAGGTATACCATATAGTGACTCAGAAATCATATACATCAGCCAGTGCTCATTACAAGTGCACTCCTTAACACCCATTGCCTATTTTACCCATCCCCCCATGCACCTCCCATCTGATAACCATGAATTTGTCTCTATAATTAAGAGTCTATTTCTTGGTTTTTCATTCTCTCCATTTTTTTTTCCTTTGCTCCTTTGTTTCTTTTTTTTTTTAAGTTTATTTATTTATTTTGAGAGAGAGAGACAGAGAGAGTGGGGGAGGGGCAGTGAGAGGGAGAGAGAATTGGAAGCAGGCCCTGAGCTGTCAGTGTGGAGCCCGATGCAGGGCTCAAACCCAGGAACCGTGAGAGCACGACCTGAGCTGAAACCGAGAGTCAGACACTTAACTGACTGAGCCACCCAGGTGCCCCATTGTTTGGTTTCTTAAATTCTACATATGAGTGAAATTATATAGTATTTGTCTTTCTCTGACTGACTTATTTCACTTAGCATTATATTCTCTAGCTCCATCCATGTCACTGCAAATGGCAAGATTTCAATTTCTCTCTGGCTGAATAATATTCCATTGTATATATGTATAGCACATCTTCTTTAACCTTTCATCAATCAATGGGCACTTGGGCTGTTTCCATAATTTAGCTATTTTAAATAATGCTGCTATAAACACAGGGGTGTCTGTATCCCTTGAATTAGTGTTTTTGTATTTTGGGGGTAAATACCAGCAATGCGATTACTGGATTGTACCAAACTCTAACACTTTTTTTTATAAGCTGTAATTCTTAAATAGAGCAAATATGCCACAGACATTGACTAAAGACTTTTAGCAGCCCCTGCAAAATACAGAGAGACCCTATTATATAGAAACACTCAGAACCACTTTTCATTTTTCAAAACTGCTTGGCTGGAAGAAGTCTAACTTTCTCAAAAATAATGTAGTGATAATATTAACTTAAACAGTCATTTTCTCTGTTGTTGTTGTTGTTGTTATTTTCCACCTGTTTTTGTTAGGAGGAGCTGTTTTGGTTTTGGTTTTCTCTGTCAGACTCATTTTTGAATGTCTCCAGTTTATTTGTTTACTGTCTGTGCAACCTCCTTCTCTAGAGATTTAGGCCAAATAGATTTTTCCTGATTAGGTTGCTCATCATTATTTTCTGAGCTTCCAATTAAGTATCATCTGGCAATCTGGCAATTTTGTGAAACATTAAAGCAGGCTGTATTTCAATTTTGCCGTTTAACTTTTAACTTTCATTAAAGAGAATCTATTTTGAGGCCACTGCTGAATTGAGACTTCCAAATATTTCATAAGTCTTGACATCATGCCAAACCTATAAAAATCTACAGACTTCTTAAAAGGATCTGTTAAATCAAATTCTATGACAGGTCATTTACCAAATTGAGTATATATAACTAATTTTCTGGCTTCTCTCATTCAAATCCTTGAATTCTGGCCATTTCACAACTTCCCACAAATATTTCATAATTAACACTGTTTTTCTTCAGGGAAAGTATGAAGTGAAAGAAAGACCTCATAGAGAGTATTCACAAGGTATCCATCCCTAACTTCACACTGTTCTCACCTGCTTCTTTGCTGAGATGAAAAAGAAGATGCATCTTTAATGCCCAGAGTGGACTAAGCATAAAAACACCTCTGTCATACGGAGGGGCCAAACCTTTACTTTCAAATTATTATGGCTTTCAAGTAACTAGCTAGATGTTGGAAGCCATACAAAGAGAACCTGAGCAAATATTTAACTCTTCAAAACCAAAGAGCCTGAGTTGAATCTTGATTCCATTGGTGAACATTAGACAAGTATTTAATATATATACGTACCTTTATTTCTTCATCTATAAAATGTGGATGATAATACCTATTTCATAATGTTCTGCTAATTAAATAAGTTAATACTTATAAAGCACTAAGAACAGTACCTGGTATACTAGCATAAGTTCATAGAATTCCAATAAAGATTCTTGAATGGGACTTCAGATGTTATTCTTTTCTATGTGTATACTTAACACTTGCATGATTTTATAAACACTTTTTACACATACCTTTGGGACTTTAGTATTTAGATTCTAAAAGCAGCAATAAAATGTTAAACATTCATTTACAACTTGATATAAGCAGAATTCACAGAAAAGGGGTTTTTCATGCAATCTGGAAATTGGTAATAGTTCTTGAAAATGTGATAGTTCTGTCACTGATATAGATATGAACGTTTTACTAAAACCTAATGGAAATTATGCCTACAATTCTCATAGAGATAACAGTTACAGGAATTGCTATACCTATGGATGTATGTTATTCATTTTGAGCAGACTTACTTATTCAACCAACCAATATTAATTTATCACCTTTATTTCACCTCTTTTTGTTATTTTATTCACCTCTATTTCTAGGTATGGGCAATAAAATTATAACAAAACACCTTTCACAACATTTATTCTAGTAAAATATAAGGACATTAAATCAAAAGAAATCAAACAAATGTGAAAATTCAGCTGATGTACATGAATTTATTTGAGCATATTAACTGAAGAATTTGACCTAGTCAATGAGATCATGGAGTTTTCCCTGAAGAAGAAAGAATTGGACTGATAGCCAAAGGGCGAGAAAAGGTTAACTAAGTGAACAGAATAAGGTAAATGAGATTCTCAACAGAACAGGAATGGTAGGTAAGGAATAGATCATACAGAGACTATAAAACCATGTTAAGGAGTTTTACTCACATCATACAGAATCCACTGGAAGATTATGACCAGGAGGTGGGGACGAAACCAACATAATCAGGTTTGCTTTTACACATGATCAATGGGGCTACAATGAGAAGATAGATTGGGGGAGGCAATAGTTAAATAACTTAGTTCAAAGGCTATTTCAGCATATCTTGGTCTATCAGGTGAGCAGTGGAGATAGAAGGAGGCATAAATTCAAAAGATATTTAGGGATCTTGATGATTCACTGGATATGGGAGGTGAGAAAGAGGGAGGTATCAAAGATAACTTCTGCATTTCTACTTGTATAACCTGACGAGACTGAGGGAGAGAAGACAAGAAATTTTAAAAAAATTTTTTAATGTTTATTTGTTTTTCAGAGAGAGAGAGAGAGAGAGAGAGAGAGAGAGAGTGCAAGCAGGGGAGGGGCAGAGAAACAGAGGGAGATACAGAATCTGAAGTCAGCTCCAGGCTCTGAGCTGTCAGTACAGAGCCCGACGCGGGGCTCGAACTCACAAACCGTGAGATCATGACCTGAGCCAAAGTTGGCGAAATTGGTGCCATCCAGGCACCCCAGTTCTAGGAAAGAGAAGAATTTTTTATGGACATGTTGTATTTAAAATGTCTTTGAGGATGGCTTAGTCGGTTAAGCGTCTGACTTCGGCTCAGGTCATGATCTCACAGTTCATGAGTTGAGCCTCACGTTGGGCTCTGTGTTGAGAGTTCAGAGCTTGGAGCCTGCTTCAGATTCTGTCTCCCTCTCTCCCTGCCCCTCCCCTGCTCGTGCTCTGTCTCTCACTTTCTCAAAAATAAATAAACATTAAAAAAAAATTTTTTTATTATCTTTGAGGGGCTCGTGGGTGGCTCAGTTGGCTGAGAGTCCACTCTTGATATCAGGTCAAGTCATGAACATGCAGTCATGGAATGAATCCCCACTTCAGGCTCCACACGGAGCGCGAGACTACTTGGGATTCTCTCTCTCCTTCTCCCTCTGTCCCTCTCCCATTCATGCTCTCTCTCTCTCTCAAAATAAATAAGCCTAAAAAAATTAAAAATAAATAAAATGTCTTTGAAATATTCAAAGGGGATATCAAGTTCACAGTCAGAGAATGCCTTATTTCAAATATAATAAAGTAACTGGTACTATACTACTCTTCTCATAGCAAATGACTATAAAACTGGACAAAATATATAAAACAATATTTTTGGACCTTAGTCAAAAGGTAGCACTTAACTCTGATTTTTGAGAAAGGGGAAACACATAAGGTAAGCCCCATAATAGCCCTAAATTTCTGCCCAGGAAAATTCCTGGACTGCAATGTAGGGGGATAAAGTCAAGCAGAGCACAGCAGTATCACTGAGTTGAGAAGGCAGAGATCAAAACCTGGAGCTGCTGAAGGGACTAAAGTTTGTGGAACTGGATACTGTAGACAAGGAAGCCGCACTGAAAAAGATCTCACAAATTTACATAAGTATCTTCTTAACACTTTGGCTAAATTATAAAGATTCAAAAGGGAGTGGTAGTAAACTACTTCTAAGAATTTGTAAAATAAAATGGATATTTTGGTGATTGCAAGCTGCTTGAAAAATAGAAATTCTGACCAGCCATAATAGACCTCACTGAACTCAGGGACTCAGCTAACACCTCGTAGGAAGGTCGTATCATAATGGATAAAGAAGATATGGTATATATACACAATGGAGTATTACTCGGCGATTAAAAAGAATGAAATCTTGCCATTTGCAACTATGTGGCTGGAACTAGAGGGTATTATGCTAAGCTAAATTAGTCAGTCAGAGGAAAACAAATATCATATGACTTCACTCATATGAGGACTTTAAGATACTAAACAGTGACCATAAGGGAAGGGAAGTAAAAATAATATTAAAAACAGGGAGGGGGACAAAACAGAAGAGACTCATAAATATGGAGAACAAACTGAGGGTTACTGGAGAGGTTGTGGGGGGGGGTGCGCTAAATGGGTAAGGGGCACTGAGGAATCTACTCCTGAAATCATTGTTGCACTACAAGCTAACTAAATTGGATGTAAATTTTAAAAATAAATAAACATTTAGAAGGAAGGAAGGAAGGAAGGAAGGAAGGAAGGAAGGAAGGAAGGAAACAAAGAAAGAAACAAAGAAAGGTTGTATCATAGGAATAGAGCTACTCTAGCTAAGGTGTGTACTCTAGACCTTTGATAAAGTCAGTAACACTTAAAAACAGGCTCCAAAGAATGAAGATGATCCACTAGCAAATCATCTGTCTGCCAGCTCCAAACCCAATATTTCTTACAGGCAAAGTTTTAAAAGTCAGACTTTCAAAAACATTTTAGAACATCTAGTATACCATCAACGATTAGTTGACTGATATGAAGAAAGAAGACCACGGCAGCAGAGAGTACTTCCCAATTCTATAAGAGTTTGGACTCTCTAAGATATCCCAGTGGCTTAACCTAAACCCCAATGGAAATTAAAAGTGACAAAACAACAATACAATGAAGGAAGGCAAAAATAAATACAGGTATACATATATAATCATATAAATGGCAATAAATAGAAAGAAGAAAAAGAAAACAAGGAGAACATCAACACTACTAGATCAGACAAACAGCAACCCAAAATAATAATTAAATCATCTGTGATCACACTATATTAAGAAAAATATTTCTGGACATTAAAAAAACCCTCAATATTTTTAATTGAAAATTAAATAGTTTAATTGAAGTAAGGAATGGTTCTGAGAACCAAATTAATGTCTTTGAAGATCCAGAGGAAGAAATATCTAAAAAGAAAGAAAAAATATGAAGACAGGGTAATCATGAGGGAAAAGAAAAATGAATGATTTAGGATACCTAATAAATAAATCATGAAATTTCAGAAGAAAAAAAGTAACAAAGGAAAAATTATATAAATTGTAAAGGAATATTTATCTCATTTTGGTAAAGATTTGAATCTACCAATTTAAGGTCCTTACTCAGATTCAAGGAGACTTTAGAAGACACAGCCAGAGGGGCGCCTGGGTGGCTCAGTTGGTTAAGCGGCCAACTTCGGCTCAGGTCACGATCTTGCGGTCCGTGAGTTCGAGCCCCACGTCAGGCTCTGTGCTGACAGCTCAGAGCCTGGAGCTTGTTTCAGATTCTGTGTCTCCCTCTCTCTGATCCTCCCCTGTTCATGTTCTGTCTCTCCCTGTCTCAAAAATAAATAAAACATTAAAAAAAAATGAAAAAAAAAAAGAAGACACAGCCAGGGCGTACCTGGCAATGATGCTAGAATTCCATGGTTTAGTAGGGATAATAGATCCTAATCACTGAAATCCATGAATGTTGCTTTATGCTAAAGTCTGAAGATGTGATTAGGAGCGTGAGATGGTGAGACTACCCTGGATTATTTGGGTAGGCCCTCAATGCCATGGTAAATGTCCTTATAAGAGAGAGGCAGATAATACACACAAATGAAAGAGGACAGAGGCAGAGATTAGAGTGATACAGATTCAGACCAGAAATGCTGGCAGCCTCCAGAAGCTGGAAAACAAGATGTTCTCTAAATGCTCTCCATTACTCATCTATTCTGAAGTTCCTCTAAACATCTAGAGCAAACATTTGTAGCATATTTAGAAACTGGAAGAGGCAAGAAATGGAATCTCCCCTAGAGCCTCCAGTGTGAGTGTGGGATTGCTGACACCTTGATTTCAGCCCAGTGGTACTTATCTAAGGCTCCTGAACCGTAAAGAATAAATTTTTGTTGTTTGAGCCACACAGTTTGGGGTAATTTGTTACAGAAACCACAGAACACTAATAAAAAAGGTAAAGAGAAAATTTTATAAGTTCTCATGTGGTAAGAACAAGTTACTGCAAAAGGTAAAAGAATCAGACTAACACCAGACTTCTCTTTTACAACTCTGGAAACTAGAAAACAACAGAAAAATATCTATGGACAATTGATAAGTTAGAACTGAAAACCAAGAATCCCAAAGTTAGCCAAGATATCAATTACCTGTCAGAGTGAAAGAAAAGCATTTCAGATATTCAAGGATTCAGACAATATATAACCAACATGACACATCTGAAGAAAATGTTTGAGAAACTAAGCATAGGAGTCAAAATAAATAAAGATAAGGAGGAGGGAAAGAGTGGAAGATATGAGCTTTTCAATACATTATAATTAAATCTAAATGGACAAAGGGAATGTGTAATATAAAGGATATTATTAATATTTATTTATTTTGAGAGACAGCGAGCGCACCTGTGCTCATGAGTGGAAGAGGGACAGAGAGAGAGGGAGAGGGAGAATTCCAAGCAGGCTCCATGCCGAAGGGATATTTAAAAGAAAACTTAATAGCTGCCTTAAGGGGCGCCTGGGTGGCGCAGTCAGTTAAGCGTCCGACTTCAGCCAGGTCACGATCTCGCGGTCCTTGAGTTCGAGCCCCGCGTCAGGCTCTGGGCTGATGGCTTGGAGCCTGGAGCCTGCTTCCGATTCTGTGTCTCCCTCTCTCTCTGCCCCTCCCCCGTTCATGCTCTGTCTCTCTCTGTCCCAAAAATAAAATAAAAAACGTTGAAAAAAAATTAAAAAAAAAAATAGCTGCCTTAAAAGTCATAAACTTTTTCAGCAAAATGTAGGTATTATAGGGAGAGAAAAGATAAAAGCATTTCAAATTTATCATTGTACTGGAAAGAAAGGAGTGGTGAAATATAAAGCATGGGAGAGAAGATCATTAGTATCCTGTTTTCATATAATAGTAAAGACATACATCTTACTAGAATCATGGAATGGAAATTATGATATAAAACACACAGTAGAATTTCTAAATTAACAAGAGGAAAAGAGGAATTAAATATAAATTCAACAAGTCTGTAAAAAGAAAGAGAAAAAGGAAACAGTATATTTAAAGAAATAGTTATCTTAAATAAGATGGAAAAAAATTATACAGCAACTTTTACACTAAATGGAAATGAGCTGGATTCTCCTATTATAAACAGCATGGTCAGCAATGTGTTGGGTTTTCTTAAAGAAACAAATTAACTCAAAATGATTAGGAAAAAAGTTTTCAAATTTTTTTTAAGGTTTTTTGTTTTGTTTTGTTTTTTAAGAGACAGAGAGCACGCTCATGACAGTAGGGGAGAGGCAACAGAGAGCGCAAGAGAGAATCCCAAACAGGCTCCATGCTGTCAGTGCAGAGCCCGATGTGGGGCTTGAACTCACGAAGCATGAAATCATGACCTGAGCCAAAATCAAGAGTCAGATGTTTAACCAACTGAATCACCCAGATGCCCCAAAAGTTTTCATTTTTCAAATGGGCCATGATACCAAAGACATGCCAAATTCCAGAGTCTAGGAAAGTACACTGCTATCATGGGCTATTGCAAAGAGTGAAGCAATATGATCTGTCAATCATTTCTTTCTTTTTTTTTTTTAATGTTTCTTCATTTTTGAGATAGAGAAAAAGACAGAGCATGAGCAGGGGAGGGGAAGAGAGAGAGTGAGACACAGAATCTGAAGCAGGCTCCAGGCTCTGAGCTGTCAGCACAGAGCCCGATGCGGGTCTCAAACTCATCAATTGCAAGATCATGACCTGAGGCGAAGTCAGACGCTCAACTGACTGAGCCACCCAGGCGCCCCTCTGTCAATCATTTCTTAAGGACAGAGAAAAGCTCCAGTTGTGACTCACACCTGCCTGTAAAGGTCTGTAAATCACATTTCCAATCCAATAATTTCTATAAAGGGGGTAATAATATGGGAATTCCACTTCAACACGATTTTAGATCTATTCCCAAACTCCTCAAAATTGACAGTAATGAATGAAAAGACACAATTCCACAGGAACAAAGAGAACAGAAGAGTAGAGACGACAAATAAAGATGTCAACAAATTACTGTAAAGGACATAAAACATAATTGTGGTACAGGGCATACATTGTTCAGCAGTCAAAACATTGTAAACACTGATAGTGAAAACTGAAAACATGATAAAACTACATGGAGAAGCAGTGGGAATGGGAAACTTAATATAGGTAAGGTAAATTCTTTTTTAAATTTTTTTTTCAACGTTTATTTATTTTTGGGACAGAGAGAGACAGAGCATGAACGGGCGAGGGGCAGAGAGAGAGGGAGACACAGAACCGGAAATAGGCTCCAGGCTCTGAGCCATCAGCCCAGAGCCCGACGCGGGGCTCGAACTCACGGACCGTGAGATCGTGACCTGGTTGAAGTCGGACGCTTAACCGACTGCGCCACCCAGGCGCCCCGGTAAGGTAAATTCTTAACTACAGTGACACAATCCAGTGTGTATCTAAAATCAGTAAATTAAAACCCAGCAGTAGAAGCAGCTTCTTTAGATATGTGAAGGAAGTTAAAGAAGACAGATAAAGAAGGACATGCAGTTCACTTTCCCTCTAAAGGGTAGGATCTAGGGCAGACAGAAGTGGAGTAGAAAAGTAGTGTGTTTTGTCATAAACTTTTAAACTGCTTGATATTTAAGCTTTGTACATATATTGGATTCATTAAAATTTCAATTATTTTTCTAAAGCTCAATGAGGCACAAAATAAATTCAGTAAATTTATAAGATGTAACTTTTATTTTTTTAAATGTCAGTCTTTATTAAAAGGTGCACCTGGGGTGCCTGGGTGGCTCAGTCAGTTGAGCGTCCAACTCTTGATTTCAGCTCAGGTCATGATCTCACGGTTGTAAGATTGAGCCCTACATTGGGCTCTGTGCTAAGCGTGGATGGAGCCTGCTTGTGATTCTCTCTACCTCTCTCAAAATAAATAAACATTAAAAAAAAAAAAAGGTGCTCCAGTTTTCTCCAAAGATCAGTATTATCATTTTTGTGACAGCGATCTCCTATGTGTACTATTGTTAAAGGTTGGTGTATATTAATGACTGCCATGTGGCACTAAACAGAACTGTACATTTATCTTTCTTCCATGTCTTACCCACTTTCTAAAAATTCTTTGCCCTGTAAACCTCCACTTGGTCACCCTTTGATGTGAATATTTGAAGAAATGTAGTGAACTGGGAAGAGTATGGAATTTGAAGCCAGATAGACCTAACTTTGAATTCTAGTTTTCCAACATTCTAGATTAAGTGTATTTACTAATTGATCTAACCTACATTTTCTCATCCATAAAATGGAGTAGTAATTCCATTTTTACATAAAAGAAACATGTAAAATACCTTTTAGTGTGTATGGCATACAACAGGTATTCAATAAATGATGCATACTCTATTACATAGGTTCCCATGGTATTTTAATCAGGATTTTGTAATCCAAGTGATCATAAATTCACAGGCCTACAAAACAAGGTCATATTTCTTTTCAAAGTTTCAACTATCATGGCATAACTCTCCACAAGCCTAATCACCCAAAAAATGGCACCCCCAAAATGTCCCCAGTTATTTTGGGATATTTCAAAAAGTCCTGACAGTTGTCCAGAAAGCAGTTATTCCAAACATCTGCTCAATTTCCTGTTCTGCCCCCTATGTCTCCATGGTTGCTGCCTGTGAGGCACCTTGAGAAGCCTCCTAGACCAACCCCACCACCACCTAGTATGACAACTGAGATCTGAGGAAAGCTGATGCCTGGAGAGGCAACCCAGCCAGAGCACTGCAGGATAAAAGAGAAAAGACTCCTTCCTAATTTTGCATTATGCTATAGACAAGAGTTGTTAACGTTTCTGAGGGGAGAATTTAAGTGTAGGAATTGGGACTTAATTTTTTTTTTCGGTCTATGTATGGAAATTACTGCAGGTAGTTTTTCTGCCCTTGGTAAAAGAGGATACAAACTGATCCTAATGCTCAAGACTCAGGTGGTATGCATGTTCTGAATCAAAAAATTTCATGAATCAAAAAAAACATGGTACCAGTCAACATCACCCAGCCTGGAGAATACTGTTGATCCTCAGTATTTTGAATTTCTTATTTGTGAATTTGCCTGCTTACTGAAATTTATTTGTAACCCCAAAATTGGTACCTGTGGTGCTTTCATGGAAATTCACAAACATGGACATGCAGAGAGTGGTGAAAAATTCCCAGCTGCAGTCAAACAAGGCAACACTCTGCCTTCTTGTTTTATTTCTCATAGTATAAATAAGTGTCCTTCTAAATAAGTATCCTTTTCAGTATATTTAGTGCCCTTTTCCACATTTTTGTGGCTTTGTTTTTTTTTTTTTTTTTTTTTTTTTGGTAATGTAACTGTTTAAATACTCCAAGCATAGAGCTGAAGTACTACTGTCTAGTGTTCCTGAGCACCAGAAGGTTGTGCAGTGTCTTTTGGAGAAAAATAAGTGTGTTACATAATCTTCCTCTGGCAGAAATCATAGTGCTGTTAGATGTTAGTTTAATGTGAATAAGTCATCAATATATATTAGAATTTTTTTTAACAGAAACACAAATAAAACAAGGTTATATATTGACTGGTTGATGAACATGTTGGAGGATCAAAGGCACCTAATCTTGGAACGATGATTCAGTAATTCACTGATTTGCTAATTCAGTGCTCCCCAGAATACCCAGATAATTGCTGTGAATAATGAGCATCTACTGTATTCTGATTTGTTAGAGTAGTTGAGGCCCCTCTTCTCTGTCTGGGTACTCGGAAGAAATAAGCCAATGAGACATAAACTTATTGTGACAGGCTTGGGAGACAGGAACCAGTGAGATCTGGTTCTGCTCTGAGAGAAGTTCCTGGAATGCAGTGGAGGAAAAAGATCCAAAGGTCTGAGCTCCACTCACCAAAAGGTTTGCTATAGTTGGTATTACCCATCATCCATCACAATGGACCCTTCTTCAACTCTCCCAGGACTGGGAAGAAGGGCATCCATGCCACTCAACTGTGGTCCAGGGGAAGCCATCCACATTGGAGCTACCCCAAGTAACCTATGCCCAGGAGAAAAATATCCTGTCACTGGGGATCAGCACTGGAGCAGCAGTGGGAGCACTGGGCCTGAAAAGCTACACAATCTTAGATTTTCCTATTTGGAACATGCACCTACTAAATGGGTTTCTTTTGTTTGTTTGTTTAAGTGGCCAGTGTTAAAAGGGTATTGATTTACTTGAACTAGGCAGCTAGACTAGAGTGAAGTGGAATAAGTGATGGTAAATCAATAGAAGTCAGTCTTTGAAAGCTGTTCTGCAATACTTCAAAGTAACTGTTTGCTCTTCACAAAGTCTCACTTGAGAGTTCTCTCCGCTGCTGACCATCACTTGTGCCTGGCATCTCCCAGATTTCTTTTAGAGCACTAGTTCTGTCCATCTTTAAACATGACCATTCAAATCCAGTCCGTGGGCCTGACTGAAAACAGATACCACTGGCATCATTCTCAGCTCTTTCTCTTTCGAACACAATACACACAAGACCATATCAATCGGTGCAAATACTAGGAGAGGCATTTTCTCCGTTATTTTTGGAGTTCAGCTCAATGAGCCCAAAATGTATGTAGCATGGAGAAATGAGACAAGAAGAGACAAAAACATTCCCTGTCAATTAATTAATGATAATAGCAAAACACAAAGAGTGCTTACTATGTGCCAAGCAAAAAGCATTTTACCCATATTAAATCTTATTCTCACAACTACATGAGGTAGTGATTTTCATAATCCTCATTTAAGATATAGAGAAACTGAAGGATAGAAAAGTAAAGTAACTTGCCCAAGGATGCACACCGAGTAAGTGATAAAAGAGGGATTTGAATTCAGGCACTCTGACTCTAGAGTCTGTTCTTAACCATAATACTATACTGCCTCTCAAGCTATTTATAAAGTCATTAAAGTGAGAGACCATGCTTGGTTTCTTTCTAGTGTTTCCTAGCACATGTGATTATACCACTGGCTCACAAACAGAAGTGTCAAAACGAGAACTTCTCAGGGGGTTGGGTAATTTCTCTAATACCAAAGTACCTTGAAAGTTTTCAAATAGTGATGTCCACTGTGATATCATTATCAAGGACAAGATTATTGTTACAGTTAGCTGGTGCTGCTGCTTCTCCCTTTCTAGAAAAACACAAGCTAATCTGAAAAACAACAGGCCTTTGCCCAGTTTCCTACAAGGATAACCCAGTTCTGAGTCAAGGGCATGAAGATATGGGTTGGAAAATACGGTTATGGTTTTGTGGGCTTAGGGACATGATAACTTTTCTTGATTTGCTGACTACTGGAATATGAGATGAGAAAAAGGTAAGGTGAATCTAAGATTATATGCTCAGAGGAGATGCTACAGTGTTTATGACTAAGGGTGACAGAAAACTGAGGAAGAGAGGAAAGCATGTAAATAGTGACAAGTACGTCCGCCTTTGCTATATTGAGACTGCCAACAAAGACATCTGTTAGCCTAGTAGCTGTGTGTCCTGTCAGTCAGGAATTTATTGACTGTTTCCCAGGAAGATGCTCAGTGACAAACGTTCTACAAAGACAAACACATTATATAAATGCCATAAAACGTATTGGAGAGATTTCTAGCCACCGCTAACCTCAACTGAGTAAATCTGAACAGTTCATTAACATCCAGAGAAACATTCAGATCTGACACTCCAGTCATTTTAAATCTTTCAAAAGTGAGAAGATTCAATAAAAGTTCTCCAAAATAAAATGTTTCCTACTATTTTGATAAATCAGTACCGCTGTGTTTTTCACAAACATGATTCTAGCCAGGATTTTAATGTAACAATCTAAACAAACTTGGTAGCAACACATTATTTCATTTGTTTGAGGATAACCAGTGATTTCTCATATGCAAAGCTCCCTACTCCATTTATTTATTTGTAGGTAATCTGGAACACCATTTTAAACTAAACTACCTTTCTTTCATACGCTACTCTTCTTCAGACATAGAATTTAATATCTATTAATTAGGAAACAACAATTTATTATTTTTGTGTGTGTGTGAATACAAGTCCCGCATTGGGCTCCACACTCAGCGTGGAGCCTACTTAAAAAAGAAGAAGAAGGAGAAAGAGAAGGAGAAGGAGAAGGAGAAGGAGAAGAAGAAGAAAAGAAAGAAAGAAAGAAAAGAAAAAGAAAGTTCAGTAAGTAATATTATCTATGTCAAAATCAGTCATGCTGTAAAAAGTTAGTGTTGCCATTCATATACATACAAATTACTTTATACAATAAGGTAGTGATTTTCAAACCACTCTTCTGATGCCCAGGATTCCAGGGTATATAATATAAGAAGCCTTGTAGGATGAAAAAAAGGAAGAGAACTAAACGGTCAAGGGAATTGGGCTCAGGGCTCACCAGCACATTCTAATCAATTTTTAAATCTATCATAAATTACAGTTTTACATATGATTTTGTTTGGGGGAAAAAATTTCTGGCTAAAAATATATATAAACTACCTCTAATGGAATTCCATTGTGCACAAGAAAAATACTGCAAATTCATTCTAGTCTTCACCTTATAAAAATGATTATTAGGGGCGCCTGGGTGGCGCAGTCGGTTAAGCGTCCGACTTCAGCCAGGTCACAATCTCGCGGTCCGTGAGTTCGAGCCCCGTGTCAGGCTCTGGGCTGATGGCTCAGAGCCTGGAGCCTGTTTCCGATTCTGTGTCTCCCTCTCTCTCTGCCCCTCCCCCATTCATGCTCTGTCTGTCTCTGTCCCAAAAATAAATAAATGTTGAAAAAAAAATTTTTTTTTAAATAAAAAAAAAATGATTATTATGTTTTTTGTGGGTTCCAAAACAGTATGCTTCAACTACGCTCAGCTAATGATTTAAGTAATTCAATATTAAGTAAAATCTCAAGTGCTATCGAATTTTACAAAATATTTAAGTCACAATTTAAGATAAAATCTTCAATCTGAAAAAAGTAAAATATTTAGATACTTTTCCTAAAACAAATATATTACCCTTCAAGATAATTATCAAAATGAGATAGTTTTTTTTCTTTTTCACACCTATCAGTAACCTTTTTAGTTATCTGTACTTAAACTATTTTCTCTCCAAAGTATTCTACTATATACACTAGTTTATCGTTCTATTCTTCCACATTAATTGAAATGAAGCATTTGTAATATATGATAAAATTAAATTTAGTTCATATGCCTGAAGTTGAAAGATAATTTGATTTCAGATTTATTCATTTATGGTATTTCTGAATCTATTTGAAGTGCTGAGGTATTCTACAGGATTTTTTTCACCTTTATAATGAAATAAAATATTTGTTATTTCATCAGGATTCAACAAAACCTATGTAAAGCTATATAGAAAAGGAATAGTCAAAACTTCCTAATACAATTCCTTCATAAATGTCAGTATATGCCCAAGTGGAAACTAGATATACATGAGAATCATTTTGTTCAAAATTAAACTATAAATTCTTTACTATTCTTCATCACCTCCTTAAACTAAGAGAAACCAATAGATTCGTAACACTGGAATAAAATTGAAATTATTTTAGCTAACACATCTTTTCATCATTTAATGTGAAGAAACTAAGACCCAGAAAAGAGAAATAACTTCTTATTTAATAGCAAAATTGTGACCAAATCCTAGTCATCTAAGGCCCTTTCAACTAAATCATTACGGAATGTGTTGAATCACTATGTCGTATACCTGAAACCAATGTAATATTTTGTGTCAACTCCACCTCAATTTTTTTTCAACAGGGAAATAATTAAATTTCCCATCTTTAGAATGTCTCTCAGTTCAGCCAAAATGACTAGAAAGCAAACAGCTTCTTGGCTTCCCTTCCACACTGGCACAAGGAGGCAATAACTTTTTCCTGGGGCACTCCTGGCTCTCTCATCTTTCTTAGTGTTTCAGTTGAAAGAATCAGGTCTAACTTTCAAACAATGTGCTGAAATCTGCAACGTGGGTGCATTCTCTTTGGAGTACTGACTCCCCACTCCATCCTTACAAGGAAAAATTTTTTTGCATCATGCCCTCTTCTGGTTACTCCATGATAGCCATGTATTTTCCCAACACGAATAAATATGTGTATGGTTCTGTGTGTTTCTGTTGCTGTGACTGGATATATTTTTTTCAACAAACTGGGGTACAGTTACAAAGTCTAATTTAGTAAATAGGCAAGATAGCATATACAAAATTTACCTGGGATATGAAAACTAATAAGGAAAAACATAATTTTGAAAAGCTAACAAAAATGTTAATCTGAAGATTTTGTTCAGAATTGGAAAAGACATCCTACAGTAGTATTTAAGATGAAGAACTTTTGAGCACCTTAAACAATAGGCAATCATTGGGGCACTTGGGTGGTTCAGTCGGTTAAGGGTCTAACTTTGGCTCAGGTCATGGTCTTGCGGTTTGTGGGTTTGAGCCCTGAGTCAGGCTCTGAGCTATAAACTCAGAGCCTGGAGCCTGCTTTGGATTCTATCTCTCCCTCTCTCTCTGCCCCTCCCCTGCTTGTGTGCTCTCTCTCTCTCATTTTTTTTAAAATAGCAATCATTTGGAGGCACTCAAAACACTGACTATAGATCAAGAGAGAAATATTTGTTCATGGAGATGAAATTGAGACTAGGCACTGGAGATATAGGCTAGCTATTAAAATGTCATGGACAGAGAATATATTGGTTTCAAAATTAAACCCAAATCAATTAGGCTAGCATAGTGGGATTATAAAATAAGTATCTATTACTACCATATGTGAAAATTAAAACAAATCTAATCTTTTCTATGAACTACACTCTAATGAGTTACAGTGAAATTTAAACTATCCAATTAATATTCTCTGTCACTTAGGGTTTAACCAGTCTCTTTTTAGTGAACAACACTCCCTTTCAAATAAGTATGTTCCATGGATTCTCCCTGTACTCTCCCAAAATTGCCAGAACTTTATCTTCCACTCCACTCGTCCTTCTGCTATGCAACCTTGCCATTTCCCATCAAGAAATAGGGTCTCGGTCCCTCCCCCTCAAATCTAGATGAACTTGCAATTGTTCCAAATAAAAGACCATGGCCAAAGTAACATTATGTGACTTCCAAAGCTACGTCATAAAAAATAATAAAGCCTCCATCTTGACTACTGGGACACTTGCTGTTAGAACGCTGACCTACCACCTAAAGAGTCCAACTACTCTAAGGCTCTCATGTTTTGAAAACCAGCTCACAAGGCCAGGTCGAGGTATTCTGACTGGCAGTCCCAGATGAGGTCTTAGCCAACAACCAACACTGACTACCAGACATGTACCTCCCAATGATTCCAGCCCCTGCAATCAAATTACTTTCAATCACTGAGTGTTTAGATAAGGCTTTACAGGCTTTACACATCATGTGTTGGAGAGAGTATCCTTGAATTTCTGATTATAAAATCTATGAGCATAATAAAACAGTTGTTTTACACCAGTAAGTGTTAGAATTATTTATTATGTAGCAGTGGGAATTGGAGTATTCTCTCTCCTGGCTCTACCCCTATATGGTGTCTGGGACTATCAGGGGTTCATGGGGTTATGGCAAAAGGTGATATTACATTTCTGCAGTGTCCTCTGGATCCTTTCTAGTTTCTGTTATGTGACTGGTCTGATTTAATTCCCGAATTAAATCAGGAATTAAATCAGACCAGTCCTACTATTGTGTGATGTGATGAAGCATCATGATGGCATCCATCATGAGAGTTTGTGATCTTAGATCTGTGAATCTGTGGTTCACTGAGACCTCTTTGCTTTAATTTTGGCCCTCTGATGGTCCATTCCCACTATCAGCCCCTCCACATCCTCTCACCAGGAGATAAGGAAATTTCTTAATCCCTTCATACTCTGTGCATACCTTTGGAGACAAGAATGCTGCCTCATGCCATCTATTAGATAATTCCCTTCATCATACTTATGCTTTCATCTTTGCCATATTGGATAAGATCGAATATAAGATTCTCTGAGTTTTGCAGTCTCTGAGCTTGCTTCCACTAGACCCTATTATATGGATGCTTCTACTGCATACACTAGGTTCTATTCTCTAGAGGTAGAAAATGACAGCATGGAAACCTGACCTCTTTGCCACATCTTCCTCTCTTCTCATTTCCCAAATCCACGTGTTCAGAAAAGAAGGCCATCCCTTCTGCTTCTCTGTTATAGCTTTCTCCTTTCTGGCAGACGTTAAACCTCAATTCCTAGTCTCAATAATAGAAGAGGTATCTTCCTTACACTAAAGAATAAATAGTATAATCTGAGCTACCAGGCATGGCTTTTCATCTGAAAGCCAGAAAGTTACTTGGGGAAAAAAATCCGTATCAGTTTAATACCATGGAAATATTCCTGTTACACTATGGAATATTACAATTTTCCAATCTTCAAATAGAAAAGTGAGCTAAAGGGCACCTGCTTTATCATTGGCTTGTTTATCGCATACCTCTTCGCTTAGTAGAAATATAATATGGCTGCAATGTATTGAGTTCATATTTTTTAAAGTACAGTGGCAGGTTTTCTGATTCTAAAGACCAGTTCTTTGGATATGATCACAGTCTGACAGTGAAAACATCTCTCATGGTATTAACAAATATATACTTAAGGAATTAAAAATAAAAATCACTTATAATATGGATTCAAAATCGTTATCTTCCTCTGAGTATCTTTATGTCATTCTGGCTAATCCCTAAAACTTTTATGGGACAGATTTATTAAGACAGTAAATATTTGCTTATTTCTTTGAACTTGTTATTCATCATCCATTGTCCATTTTAAGTGGGCTAAATAATGCATATTTTAAACCAGTTGTCCCCTCTGCACAACACTTAACGGAATAAAAAAATGTCCTGTCCCCATTACCAAGTCATGCAAGGCCATAGACAATAATGCCAATCTATAACTGGGTAAGAGTCAGTGTACAAAGTGAAATCTCTATAAGGCACTCAGTTGGGGAATTAAAGTGCCTAAGTCTGACTAACCCCTAGTCTATGTGTGGTCAATACATTGACCAATTTTCTGTTGTTTTAAAGTCAAGAGCCAATTACTACACAAAACAGTGGCAATATGTTTATCGAAATTCAACCATTAAAACTTGTCTTCTGATGACAATTTTTTTTTACCATATAAACATCAGTAAAATGTGCTCCTGAATAAAAAAGAAAAAAGGGGGCGGGGGGGTGGGGAGCAAATGTGGATAATGTCTCACTATCCATCTCATTTAATTTATACCATCATGTCATGTTTATGAAACCCTTAAAGGGAAAAAACATTTTAATTCACCTATGTTTAAGTTGCTAAAAGACAAGAACCCTATCCATCTTGCTCATCTTTATATTTCCAACACTAGCATCTAGCACACAGCATTCTGAATAAATGAATGAGCCTATTCCAACCCTTTATTTTACAACCAAGTAAACTGAGACCCAAGAGAGGTCATACATCTTCTCCCCTCTTTCAGTAAAAACAGCTAAGAAGTTGCTAAAATGAATCTGTACTCACTATGAATGTTTCATTAATGTTGCTTACGTATGTCTGTGGTTTATCAGCAACATACACATTTTTAGCATTATGTTCTAGCAATTTTGTTCAAAACTGACAAGTACACTCAACTGCATTTAGGTTATTTTTGTTTTTATTGGTCATTTTCACTTCTGATTAAAAGAGTTGACAATAAAACGAAAATCAGAAAACAAGAAGAAATAATGCATATAAAACATATTCAACCAGTTTGGGACTTATGACTTCACAATAAGCTAAAACTTTTCTTTGGAGCTACTGATATAAGAGACCCTTGGGTCAATAACACAATTTAAGTAATTCTGCATATTACAGCCCTTTTGATAAAGACCAAAATCTTAAAAATGTCACGATATTGAAAATCGGGTTGTACCAAGGCTGTTACTTTAATTTATATTATCTGTTATATGTTGTTTAGAATGTGTTTCTTATTTGTTGAATAAAAATATATATGTTAAAAGAGAAATACATATTAGTGGTGGTTATTCCTAGACTCCTTTCCTATGCTATCTTTAAATTTTCACTTAAATTCAATAATATTTGTTATATGACAACCATAATTTCTTACCCTATTGGAATTTATAATCAAAAGGAACAAAGGCACACAGAGAAAAAATTAAAACATAATTGAAGAGTGCTTCCTATGTTTTAGGAGCAAATATTAGAAATGATTAACTCTGCCTGGAAAACCTTAGAGGTCCTTTTAGAGGAGACGATTTTCAGCCAGGCTTTAAAGAATATGGAGGAATTTAACAGATGAAGGAAAGCAGAAAGAAGAAATAGAACACAAATCCTAGAGAAAAACATTCACAATTACACAGATAAGTGAAACACCAGCAAGTATAAGGTGTGACTAAAACAGATGACAGAAAGAGAGCGAGTTTTACTGGTATGATTCTCAAGACAGGTTGAAGTCAGATTATAAAGGACTTTTACTTCATCATAATGAGCTTTAACTTCATCTTATAAGTGATGGAAAGTAATTTCTAAGCAAGAGAGTAATATAATTTGGCTTATAGATTAGAAAAATAATCAATTGGAATAATGAAGAAACTAAAGCCAAAATATTGTCACAAGGCTATTTAAATGGGTCAAATTTGATGACAAGAGCAGTATTAGAAAGAATGGAAAGGAGGGAATAGATACTGAGTATCTTCGAATAGTACATTCTAAAGCACTTGATGACTGATTAACTATGGACCACAAAGGAAAGAGATCGATCAAAATTTCTAGGCTGGGCAACTGAATAGATGCTGACTGACAATTTTCACAAAATAGAAATGCACTAAAAAGAAAGAATCGGGAGATGATAACATTTGTAAGATACAATAGCAATTACTTGAAATCTGAAATTTAAAAATTGAATAACAGATTTTTTTATTCAACTGGTTAAATTAGTCAGCTATACCTTCTCACCACAAGGAAAAGCTATATAAAGGCACACCAAGGGCCTGCTCAAAATTTGGCCCCTGGCAACTATTAAGACATATTTTAATGTGGACATATTTGAAGCAGACAAAAGATTGGATATACTCTAACCTCCCAAACTTCTCTTAATAAAACTTGTTAGGATTGCAGCTTATTTCCCAATCTTGACATCATATTCCAGGTGGAGGAATATTTATTAGCTTCACACCCTTTTTTAATGTTTATTTTTGAGGAAGGGAGAGTGCCAGTGGGGGAGGGGCAGAAAGAGAGGGAGACAGAGGATCTGAAACAGGCTTTGCCCCGATAGCACTGAGCCAGACGTGGGGGCTCGAGCTCAGGAACTGATGAGATCATGACCTGAACCAAAGTCAGATGCTTAACCAACTGAGCCACCCAGGCATCCCTAGCTTCACACTTTTGTCTCTCTTCCCTCTCAGTCAGTCCTAGGGCAGAGGTGTGGAATTACCTAACAACTGGATGAGTTTGGAAGGCGCGTTACTTCAGGTTTTCTGAGAAGCAGATGCAAAATGCAGTTGGACATGCAAGACATGTATTGGGGGAAATGCCTGTGAAGGTTGAGGGAAAGGGAGCCAAGGAAGGAGGAAGAGAGTCTTCACAGAGATGCAAGTGTGACACCTGCTAAAGAGAGCTGGTAAGAAGAGTCTCAGACTGCCGTGTCCTTCCAAGACAGATTTGGCAAGGCCAACAGGACCTCGGGCTAAGGCTGCCCATTAATGGAGTCTGCAGTAATGGGCTGGAACCAGCTCCCAAGCTCTTCTATCACTGACTGGGAGCAGCTTGCAGGTGGCTTCAGAACAACTGCAGTTTGGTTCCAGAAGGGTAAAAATGTGGGCAATTAGTTATGCTCCTTGCTGCAGAAGAGGTTAAGCAGTGCATTTTTATGGTTGCTGAAGAATGAGAAACTGAGCATGGGTCACCTAGCTCCTTAGTCTCTCCTTTCTCTTGGGAACCAAACTCCCCTCAAAAAGATTATACTCCAGGTCCAGGTCAGGATATAAGATTTACTCCACGGTGGGTAAGGAGGACTGCATTTGTTTTTGAGGGAGGAAATATCTTTGTAACAGAAAGGAGAATTAAAATTTGGGGACTGACATACACCAGGAGTGACAGAGACTGCTGGGGTAGACAGAATACATAGCTTCAATTTTTTTACTTGACCATATAACTTATAACAGGCTATCTTAAAGTTTACAATTATGCCATTAGACTTGAAGCCTTAAGCCCCATAGCAATTTTTTTTCACTAGGGGGTGACCACATTTTATGGAGGCTCTTCATTTGGGGGCAGTGCCACCAAAGGAATGTGGGGCAGTGGGTTTCACCAAAGAACTGATCTACAGCTGATTCTGGAAAGGTTCAGGATGTGAGATACTACTGTTTGACCCTGAACCACACAGGTGCAACTTCCTAAGAGGTGTGGCTGAGGCAAAATTCAACTACCAGCAGCAGTTGTTTTATACATAGACCTATCAGACAGGAGACAGGACATATGCTTCTATTATTCTGAAAGTAGCACATGTTACACCTGAGTTTCACTGATGCTACACCACACTAGTAAGGTTCTAGCTTTAGATTATCAATGTCAGGCACAGATAAACTGTACGAAAAAGAAATGCAAAATGGAGAGGCTGTGAAAATGGGATGGGAAAGAGGGTCTCCTCAAGTAAGATTTTCTGTCTGGAGTTTCCATCATTTAAACTTTTTAAACTTTGAAAACCAACAGCAGTGTCTCAAATGCCACTACATGGATGAGGAGGCAACACACAGATGTAGATTTTTCCCCATATGTGCACAATGCAACAATGAACCTCTTGCTGATTTCTCCCACTTGTGTTTATGAATTCGGAACCAAGTGGCATAAACTGACTGGCATGATAGCAAGGCTCAATCAAGAATATTTTCTCTGCCTCAACTCCTTCGAAACTCAGATATTATCAAGCCTATACTGTCGTCTTTGGCAAACAATATTGGGTTAGACTAAGCCCTGGGTTCTGATTCTGGGAACATGACTTTGCCTTGTGGAACTATTCTAGGGACTGAGCATTGGCTCATTTGAAATCTGCTGCCTGTGTGCCTAGGGCTGTGATAGTCTGATATGTCCTATTTATCATTTAGTCTCTTTGAAAGTGTAGCTCAGAAAACACTTGACATTAAGCTGATACAACTCCTGAGGCCTCGGAAGATCTACCCCCATTCCAGGACAAGACAGCCCAGCCTGCAGCTTGTAAAATAAAACCCAGGTTTGCCAACCACTGAGAAATTACTCTAGCTGAGACTAAATAGAAAATTAAGTTACGAATAATGGATTTTGGACTTAAATTTCTTCTGGCATTTTACAACACAAGGGCAACAGAATTTGATTTTGGACTTTATTTCCTTCACACTTCTTCTTAAACTTGAATTTATGAGCTGATTGCCTTCTTCCTGCTCCTCCCGATCACTCTCCACGCTGTGTGCTGCAAATGCTGCACAGGCTCCTTACCCTCTGACTCCCGACTGGATTCTCCCAGTGGAAAGCACCAGGAAGACAGGAGAAAAATTAGGTCAGGGAGTTTATTCCCTTGGCTCCTTCCCTCCTGGATCACTGTGGGTTGGCTGCATCCTCCTATTTAAGGTAGCCCTCTTCATGGAACTACTTTCTGCAGATTCTGAGGATCTGTCTCTCCTTGCCCCTCCGCAGGCCTAGGGTGGTGACAGGTACTCCCTCTCAGTAATCCCCGAATAGTGTCCATCCTTGTTAGTTTCCCCACACCCCATCTGCTCTGATATGAATAGTACCTTTTAATAAAGGGTTTGTTTGGGGTCTTTTTTAGTTTCTAATGTTTTCATTATTTTAATTTTAGTTAGCTAACACACTGAGTGCAATATTGGTTTCAGGAGTAGAATTCAGTGATTCATCACTTACATACAACACCCACTGTTCATCACAAGTGCCCTCCTTAATACCCATCACCCATCTAGCCCATCTCCCACCCACCTCCCTCTCTCCCTCCCTCCATTAACCCTAAGTTTGTTTTCTATCATTAAGAATCTCTTGTGGTTTCCCTTTCTTAAAAAAATGACTTTTTTTTTTAATAAAATAAAAACTCTTCTCAACCACCCAGTTTGAGTGTACCATCCACTTCTCCTGCTAGAACTCGACAGCTACAACTTGAAAGGGGAATTAAGTTTACAACTTTAGCTTCTTCCTAGGAATTTGATGATAAGAAAGGGATTATATTTTATGAGTTGTCATCTGCTCTCTTTGAAGAACCTCTGATAGGCCATTTTGGATATGTGGTTGGATACAGTTGGCGTATAAAGTAACATACAAGTGAACTTCAGCCTTAAATGCAGAGCTGCCTTGGAGGAGTTAATGTAATTGGTTATTGTTATTTATTTTTAGCGCCTTTGGGGTGTAAATTCTGTGCTGCCCACTAGTGGTCCGAGTACGAAGTCAATAAAGCAGTGACTAGTATTTGCAGAGCAGACTCTAAGGTCACCGTGAGAGACTGCTGCCCTTTTTCCCACTGGTATGACTATAACTTTGGTTGACCAAAGATTTAATAGTTAAACCCAATGGATTAACTCAGATTGTTGAATGCAAAAACCTCAGAAATGTTAGTAGTGACAGATACTGATTGCCCACTCCTACCGTTTCCTTTGATGCAGAGGGAACTGCATCACCCCTAACCTCCCTCTACCCCCTCACTCATGATCCCCTAAATGATTTATATGACTGGTGAGTCTGGAAGGAGAAAGTAGACACAAAAGCCCTTTCCTCTAGACTTTCCATTCTCTCAGCAAGGGCCTGCTTACACTGAGTGGGCAGTCCACTCAGCTCCAGACTCGGATTCCTGCCCTTTGGTTTGTGGTATGTGTACAGGGAGCTGCTTGAATTCAGACACTTATGACTTGGTGAGAAAATTGGCCTAATTCCAGAATTCTGTATTGAGAAACACATATATATGTAGATACAGGCCACATTTTGAAATATTAGCTTTATGTGAAATACAGATAATATCTGGACTTCCATCTGCCTTGTTCTTGGGGAAGAGAGGTAGTATTTATTTGTCCCCTTCAATGGTCCCCAACAGATACTCAGTTAA
The DNA here is from genome assembly GCF_014898765.1 of Herpailurus yagouaroundi. Classification (NCBI taxonomy): domain Eukaryota; kingdom Metazoa; phylum Chordata; class Mammalia; order Carnivora; family Felidae; genus Herpailurus; species Herpailurus yagouaroundi. Next base: position 4,291,494 of record NW_024412406.1, read on the forward strand.
AAACTTCTCAGACTAAATTCCATATCTTGCCAAAATAACTCCCTAGAGTTTACTGCACAGTGCGTAAAGTAGAAGATAACTACTACCATTAACCTACTACCAAAGACCAACTTGTGATTTTTATCTCTTATTTCACAAACCAGGTAGAAAATATAATGCCCATCAAAATGCACAGCATTAAAATTATATGACAGTGACTAAAATAATGAAAATAACAGATCTGCAGCTGTTTGGAAGACTTCAATATGCTTAGCTAAAATGAGTATGTAATTTTAAAAAACATTCTTAAAACTAAATTATAATAAATGGCAGAATTTTTTACTCAGTGCTACCTTTACTGACTCTTCCATCATTTTCTGTTCAGACGAAGTATCATTTTTTTTCTTCTTCTTTGTCCTCAGTATCTAGAACAAAGGTCAAAATCTGGGAATACATCTCTGTGGTTAACTGTAAGTACTGATGATGGTGTCTGTGAAATAGCTGCTGACACCAGGTCAGCATGAATGATAGAAGAAAACATTGCACTGATAAAAGAGTAAGACCTTTCCTTGTTTTGTGTCATGTTTGATATCCAATGGAGCACACACGAAAATGTTGGTTGACAAAGATATATTATTATGTGAGAACTATTAGAGTTGAAAAGAGGAAAATTTATACTTGAGAGGAATATTTCTGTATTACACAATTGAATAGTTGCCAGAGCAAGCTACTGAAGGTCTGTTCAGAAGAAGATAACGCTGGTGAGGGAATTTCCTAACACAAATCACCAGCAGCCCCGCGTTAATACTGGTGATTTTGTGACTCCTATCTCTGGTAGATCTCACTTCATAACTCTCCTTTCACCAAGGTTTGAGTTCTGTGCCTGATGCTAAGAATATAAGACTAACTTAGCCCAAAAGGAAAGCTATGTTACAGTGTAAGCAGTACGGGCCAGAAAAATGGGTTGAATAGACCAGGACACAACACAGCACTACCAAGAGGACCCAGAGATTCATAGAAAGGTGTTCTACACATAAACTACTGTCCAAAAGGAAGAAACAATACATGAGGAAGGAGTAGGTATTTCATACGTTAGCAGTGTTTTCTATTACCTCTTCACCTCACACTCATTTAACACAAACTTTTCATTGAACACCATTTCTGTGTCTGGAACTTTGCCAGGGAGAGGACACACCTACACCCAAGGAACACGCAATCTAGTTAAGGCTATAGAATGTATTTATAAAGACACAAGTAGCAAAGTAGCAAATACTATGTAATAGATAATGATGAATAATGCTAAATATCCCAGTTTTATAGAAATATACCAATGTCAGTCTCTTACGATTACCTTATCAAGAGCATAGAACCAAACCACATCCTTGAGGATCAGGGTGGAGTTTCCCCAGACAGGAGGAGTTTTCCTATCGTCAGTCATCCTAAAAGACATTAAACAAGAGGGCTGGGTTCCGGAGAGTGAGGGGTGAGAAACCTGTGTATAGAGAAACTTGTCTCTTTTTGGATGGGAGCATTTGATACATGAAAAAGACTATGAATTCTGGAGTGTTTCAAATGGTAGGGTTTGAGCTGTCCCGAGTCAGCGGAGATAGGCTAAAAGCAAGGCAAAGAATGAGCCTCTGAGCAACCAGAATGTGCATAGGTGTAGGCAGTGGTTGTTAGGAATTCTCTGACTTAAATGCCTCTTCTTTCAACCATGATGGATCAATGAAGCCTAAGCAAGAATTATCATAGGTGTCAGTTGTATTGTGGGTTATTAAGAAAGGCTTGGTGCATGCATTTTGGGAAGGAACAATACAAGTGGGAGTAGTTCCTCCTATCCAGAGCCTAGAGAAGGATGAGTGTGGAGATTAAGGAGGGGAAGGTGGGGAGTCAGTGGAGCTGGGCAATGCAAGGACTACCAGGTAGAGTGACTGTCTCATAAGGATCAGTGGTCAGGAAGGCAGAAGAATGAGGATCAAATGAAGACCGAAGAGAAGAGGTATTTGTGCCTAACAGATGAGAAGTAGTACTCTGGGAATGGCCAGAAACAGGTGAGGTTCATTTTGATGAACCTCATTTCCTGACAATTAAGTTAATAGGAGATCTGCCATAACAATTTGCATATAAAGATAAGGTTTGCTTTGATTTGATAATAACAGATTTGATAACTTAAGGCTCTACTATTCAGAGGATAACCATCTGCCCCTTTGCCCAGGTCAGTCAATTTATGCCAGCTGTCCCAGTGTAATTACCAAAAGTACTCATTTTCCTATTAAAAGAGTCCCCACTCGAATAATAATGTGGTCACCCTAACTAAGCACTGCATCAATGACACAGAAAAGAAACACAGTTTCAGAAGGGAAGGCATCACTGAAGGATGCGAAAGATTACATCTGAAATGTGTTTTGAAGGAAGGGAGGGCTTAAAGACAAAACAGTCAAGATTTTATAGGAAAAACGAATAGTATATGAAAATAAACTCAATGAGGCATATCGCCATTCTTTGCTAATATATACTGCATTCTTTTCACGTGTCATGCACAATTTTCTGGGATTTTATATGTATGAATAGTTTTACTCCTCCTAATAACCTATGAAGTAGATACTACGACCAGTCCTTTTTTAGTGAGACACATCACCCAAACTAAACAGTGAGATGGTGGCAAAGCAAGAAGTAAAACAACCTAGGGGTGCCTGGGTGGCTCAGTTGGTTAAGCGTCCAACTTCAGCTCAGGTCATGATCTCGCGGTTCAAGAGTTCGAGGCCCGCGTCAGGCTCTGTGCTGATAGTTTGGAGCCTGCTTCGGATTCTGTGTATCCCTCTTTATCTGCCTCTCCTCCACACTCACTCTCTTTCTCTCTGTCTCTCAAAAATAAATAAACATTAAAAAAAAAATTTTTTTTTAAAGTAAAACAGCCTGGCCTCTGTACAATACACTATCAGAGAGCAATAAGCGGATTTATTTTGCTAAAGTTTCTGGTGAAAGAACAGTTGAAAATAGTGCTGGCAAGATGGATTAAAGGGTCTGCAATGACTCGATACAGCATTTACACATCATCTCTAACACAGTATAGAGTTAGGGAAGGGTTTTGAGATACTAATTTGAGTGACACTCATTTTTAGAAGGTTTATCTTTGAGAACAGCATACAGAAAGAATGAGAATTAGACTTAAGAGAAATCACACTGGTTGATAATCTCAAATTTATTTTACTTATTACCCTCACTCTGCATATAGATAGGTCGGAACATAGGTGATAACTCTTAGAATTGTTTGTCACTAAAATCTGAGAGTAAGATTAATAATCAGAGTACAGAAAAAGAAAGTAACCAGAGAGGGATATATACATATATTTGTACATACAAATATTACAAAATATTTCCTGTCTAGAGCCTCAAAGTGGAGTGTAAAAGACTGCAGAAGAGAACTGAGTTGAAGGGAAAAGGGGAAAGGAACCATAGGGTTGTGAAATGAAATCAGAAATTTCAGTTCAAAACAAGAAAGATTTTCAAACAGTTACAACTATTTAAGAGTGAACAGGCTTGATGTGATTCTATGAGCATTTGATCCCAAATGCCTCTATTCTAAAAGTTCAACCTACTGAATTTTATACAAAAATTGGAAAGAAAAGAAGTATAACTGACACAGTAATATATATGTGTGTGTGTATGTGTGTGTGTGTGTATATATATATACACACACACACACATATAAATAAAAGAAGAGAGTACCTACTTAAGAGAAAAAAGAGTAACATGCAGAGTATGTATACTGTAAATTGGTGACAGATGGACAGATAGGTAAAAATAGGTATTGACTAGATATTGACAGGCAGATTAGTATTATCACATTGTTTTACCAAATGTGATAATTTTTCAATTTCCAAAATGTGGAAACCCAAGCAACACAAGACTCCAAGAGTTTTAAGGACTATGCCTCATAATGAATTGCATGGTCCACATATCAGTACAGACTGATATGTACAGACTGGCTAGCTCAGTCTGTACAGTGTGTAACTCTTGATTTTGGGGTTGTGAGCTTGAGCCCCACAATGGGGGTTTCCTTTACTTAAAAAGGAAAAAAATTTTTAATATATTTATACCTATATAGCATATGTATAGTTTCAGTTCCTTTTTAGGTAGTTTGCATCTCATGATAGCAAAAATGAAAATTCCAGAAAGGAATCAGACACCTATCTTCTAATGCTTATACATTATTTTGAAAAACAATGAATTCTGCAGATGAACAATAAAAATATTTTCATTTTTAACTCATTTGTTTCAGCAGAAAGACAACCAAAAAGTTTTTTTTTTACGTATATTTTTAGGTTATATAATGAACTCATTATTTCCAGAGAATAATTCTTCTTTCCAATTGCTTGAAACCACTGTCATAATAATTTGATTTAGATTGGAAAGTAACAGTCTTTTCAATTAAGAGACACACTTCATTTTCCAATACCTCCATTCTCTTCATTTCTTCTAAAACTCATTACAAACCAAATAATTTTATTCAGCCCAAGTAATTTCTGGAAACACAATCAAGGGTTACAGTATAATTGTGAAGTTTTGATGTCCTTTATCTTTTTCTTAGGAACATTTGATATTAATAGGTAGAAACTCCAACTTTTAAAAAATATTTCCTTAAGGTATAACATCAGCTCTGAAAATAAAAATAGGAAAACTAGCTTTCCTCCAGGATTAGCATGACACAGCACTACTAAAGCACATATTTTAGGACACAAATGTGTCAAGAAGCAATGATTATTATTATATAGCCAAAGAGAGCAATTAAAAGAAAGTTTAAAAAAACTACAGTGCCAGGTGTATGGCTTTTTAAAGTCAGCAGAATCAAAATGCATTTTTCCAAGTATATATTTTTTGAAATTTAATCTATAATTTCAGAAGAAATTATATTTCTGAAAATTTAGTTATTTAAGCTGGACTTTGTAATAAGATATGTAAGGGCCCAAACAGGACTTATATTTTGAGGTATTAGATTTAAATAAAAATTTGATGAAGGAAAGGAAAAATAATTGAACATTATATAAGACTTAGCTCGTAGAAGTTCACCACACACTTTACATATGTAGTTGTCTTATTTATTACTCTTTCAACAATCCAGGAAGGTTGCTATCATTGCCTATATTTTATGGATGAAGAAAATGGAGGCTGAAAAAGAACAAGTAATTTAACCCAAGATCATACAACAAGTAAGTAGCAGAGTAAGAATTTCAAACCAGAGGTCAATTCAAAATCCTTCATTTATTGACATGGGGATTCTTTGACGTAATATACTATAATTTTCCTAGATCAATCACATCAAAGTCGGCATTAAAAACATACAGAGAAATATTGGTAGGAGTATATCCACATAGCCATTTTAGAGAATAATTTGCCAATATCTATCAAAATTTTAAACATTAAAAAGTATATCCTTTCATCCAGTAATTCACTTTCAGGAATCCATCCTCTAGAAATTCCGGCTCTGGAGCACCTGGGTGGCTCAGTTGGTTAAGAGTCCGACTCTTGATTCCAGCTCAGGTCAAAATCTCACAGTTTGTGAGTTCGAGCCCCATGTTGGGCTCTGCAGGGACAGGGTGGAGCCTGCTTGGGATTCTCTCTCTCTCCCTCTCTCTCTGCCCCTCCCCTACTTGTGTGCTCGCTCTCTCTCTGTCTCAAAATAAAATAAACTTAAAAGGAAAAAAGAAATTCTGGCCATCCACTAGTATGTCAATGCAACATTATAATTTCAACAAAAGAAAATAATAGGATCAATGTCCATGAATAGGGAATTGTTTCAATACAGTGTGCCCATACCACAGAACTATGGATAGTAATATAAGACTGTGGTAACTCTATATGTACTTACATGGAAAGATCTCTAAGACATATTTTTGAGAGTAAAAGCAAAATAAAATATTACAAGTAGCATAATATTAGTTATGAGTTATATTAAAATTATAATAGAGTGACATATTGAGGAGATTTTTCCTACCATGCAATGCTATATTTATTTTGACCTTGTGACCATGATTTACATTTATTCCTAGAAAACCAACCCATGCCACAGGTTAAAGACCAAAAATTAAACATCTCTATGTTTTCCTCACAGGTCTATCAGAGTTCCAGGACCAAAGCCACCATTACCCTTTTAATCACAAAGCACATTTGACATTTTAAACACTTTCACTTGAATTACCTAATCTGGTCCTCACAATACCCATAATCCAAGTATCCCAGAGCAGTTCAACAATAACAAAGTCACACTATTCTGCTATTTTATGCTAGTATGAACTGCTATTTTTAATTCAATTGCCAAGCATTTATTGAGAGTTTATTGTGAGCAAGCTTCTCATAATAGGTGTTATCAGGGTAGAAAGGTGAATCAAATTAGACAAGATCCTACCCTGAATAAAATAAGCAGGGTAGTTATGTTGGTGGAGGGAGTAAGTTATAAGACACATGCACAAATAACATAATTAAAGGAAAAAGTGAATAGGTAACATTAGAAAGGTACAAAAAATAGGCACAAACCATTATACCATTATCTTGGTGATCTGCAAATCTGGAAGCCTGGGGGTCTTCTGAAAGGTTCTAAACTCTGAATTAAAGTTGTTCATATAACTATTTTTGCTTATTTACATATAGTTTATAAGTAGTTCTTTTAAGCATGTATATATATACATATGTATATGTATATATATGTATACATGTATACATGTATATATGAAAGGTTCTGAAAGGTTCTAAACTCTGAATTAAAGTTGTTCATATAACTATTTTTGCTTATTTACATATAGTTTATAAGTAGTTCTTTTAAGCATATATATATATATACACATATGTATATGTATACATATGTATACACGTATATATATATATATATATATGCTTATTTATATATAGTTAAGATCTTAATGATCTGGTAGCATTCTACAATGTGATCAAGTGGCAAACACAGAAAGTTAGAGACAAGTAAATCTAATCTCCCATTGGAGCTGCTCCATTTACAAGCTGTTTGGGAGACTTATTTAAACTGAGGCTTTGTGTAGTCAACTGTATTTTCCAAAAGTGGCTACATCGATATTTATGCTTCAGAACCTTGTGTCTCCTCTATCAAGAGAAGTCAGTTTCATCGCCTCTTGAAACTGGGCATTCTACATAGTCACACAGTCACTTAATAAACAGAATATGGCAGAAGTTAACACTGCTATAACGTCCAAGGCTAATCATAGAAGTGATTTCTCTCTCTCCCCTCTCTCAACGCTTACCTTTAAAATCCATCTGCCATGCTCTTAGGACTGCAAATTAGTCCACATGAAAATAGCACGGAAGTACTTACCATCCACCAGCATCAATGCCTGGACATGTGAGCAGATGAGTCTTCAGGTGATGACAGACGCAGCCTTCAAGTGCTCCACCTGAGGCCTCAGACATTGTGAAGTGGAGATAAGCCATCCCCATTTGAATCCCTGATCCACAAATCCATGAGCATAACAAATGTTCATTTTGGTGTAATTTGTAGAAAAGACATAGTAATGTGAACACTCAATTTCCTCATCTGGAAAAACAGAATAAGAACAGTATCTGAAGAGTTATTTTGAGGATTAAATAAGACAATATAAAGTGTTTAGTTTAGTATAGAGCCAGACACACCGCAGATTCTAAAAAAGTGGACATTACTATTACCATGTTAGTCTCTCTCAAAGACTGCCCCCCTCTACTACATTACACATTACCTGGCCTCCTCTTTTCAACTCTCTGGCAAAAAAAGTTCCCATTCTGAAATTGCACTCCTAGAAATACTCAAGAAATACATCATGAGTTCTTATGAGGAACTAGGTAGCTTTTAGCAAGCAGTTTGTATATTCCTAATCCCTTCCAGCAAACTTGAACTCTGAAGGCGGGAATTAGCAGGATGAAAGGAATGGTTGGAATAGCCAAGAGGGGGCAAAGTAAACAAAAAGTCCTCTGTGATGAACCTGCTTTCTAATTTTTTCTGTTGTCACTTCAGGCAGTAAGTACTTGTGTAATAACACACACATACACGAAAACACATGCAAATTCACCATTTGAAATGAGCACTTCTGTGATAGTGATAGAATTTATGTGATAGAATTCTGTGACAGAATTCATGATAGTTGGTATCCAGAGCATCAACTTAACATTTTATTTTTATATCCATTCATTCACTCATCCATTGGACAGACCTTCACTTAGCAACTTGTACATGCCAGATGCTGTGCAGGTACTAGTAATTCAAGAATATATTCCACATGGCTTCTGCCCTTGAAGATCTATAGTTTAAAGATATACACATAGAAGTTCTTTTTGTTTTTTTGAGTTCTTTCTGCCTCACAAAAAAACCCTTAATAATTTGCTTATGTAAAAATGTGTTTTAGTGAAAAGAGTAAAAATTTATTTATTTTTTAATATGAAATTTATTGGCAAATTGGTTTCCATACAACACCCAGTGCTCATCCCAACAGGTGCCCTCCTCAATGCCTATCACCCACTTTCCCCTCCCTTCCACCCTCCATCAACCCTCAATTTATTCTCAGTTTTTAAGAGTCTCTTATGGTTTGCCTCCTTCCCTCTCTGTAACTTTTTTTTCCCCCTTCCCCTCCCCCATGGTTTTGTGTTAAGTTTCTCAGGATCCACATAAGAGTGAAAACATACGGTATCTGTCTTTCTCTGTAAGACTTATTTCACTTAGCATAACAAGAAGTAAAAATTTAAAACAAATAAGTTATATATTAATGCATTTTCAAGTTATCTCGATATTCTCCTCCAGTTTTCACATTATCTTCACTTATCACTGTCTTCATCATTGGGATATACATCAACCAATATATATTTCAAGTATATGTGAATAAAATTAAGTAATCACAGTATTGTTATATGGGTACGGATGTTACAGTGCACATGAAGTTATAAAGAGTATTTATATGTAGTATACTACACGTAAGAGTATGACAAGCAATTCATCCAGTATGTGGACTGAAGAGAGAGAAACACAAAATGAGGAATAAGGCTAGAGTGGTAGGCAGGGACCAGATCACAAAGGTTGTTGGGTGCCACTTGCAAGGCTAAAGAGTTTTGCATTTTATCTTCTAAGTGACTGAGCAATAATAAAGGATTTTCAGTAGGTGAATTATAATGCATCCAGATTTGTGTTCCAGAAGGCTCACTCTAGTAGCAAAAGTAGAGAATGAACGTCCTGTGTCAAGGATACCAATCTGGGGCTAATTGCACTGGTCCAAGGCAATATATGTGCATGCCCGAAGGAAGGTATTTGTTTGTAGTGGTAATGGAAGAGAAAACAGTTTTGAAAAGTATTTGGAAAACAAAGGACTGCTTCTGACAGGGTGTAAAGAACAGGATAAGTGGAAATATGGGACAATTCTCAAGTTTTCTGCTTTGGGTGATCTGGTAGGTAAGAATATCATCACCAATGAAAGTAGAGAGGGGAAGAAACATCAAGATGGGAGGAGGAAGGACATTGAAGAAATGGTAGCTTTACAGTGCTGGCAGGACATTCAAGTAGAAATAGTCAGCCAACTTAGAAATAAACGTTAAGTGGTGTGCCCCATCTTTTTCTGTTCCGCAGAGTATATTTCTTCACTTTTAAGGAAGAGAAAACCTGGGGTGGAGATCAACTTTCCCACATTTCCAGCTGGACTGCTGTGAAGAGGCAGATGTTCCTCATCACTAAACAGCCACAGTGAAGTTGATGCCTCTCCCTCTGATTGGCTAGAGAGGGACATGCACTTCCTGTCTGTATGAGGCACCACCTAACAGAACTCTCCACAATTGAATACAGTTCGCAGTGGAAATATAAACTGATCTTTATTGATACAGAATTCTTCAAAACCATCCCAACCTTTCTCTAAAAGCTATATATCTTTACCTATTCACTGGGACACAATCTAAGTTCTTCGGCCTCTTATCTAGGATTTGCATGTATCTCCATCAATGAACACCCCTCATTGTGTCATTAACTCTCTTTGTAGAAAATATTATTTTTCAGCATTCCTGTTCCATTCTCTCTCCCTAACAGCATCCAGATTTTTCAGATAAACACCCCATCCCTCATCCAATCCATGTACTTGGGGTAAAGATAATTCAAGGTCTACCAGAGGTAGACTTAAGCCAGCAAACAGGTTTCATTCCCCTGGCTGCTGCCACTGGTGTATTGTCGATCACGTGACTTAAACAGCCCAATCAGAATAAATCTCAGGACTCTTGCTTAGAACATTTAGATGGAAGTTCTTTTTCCCACAAGAATAAACAAGGAAACATACATGCACTTCATTACTATTGGCAGCCATCCTACGTTGTAAGGCTAATTTGCCTAATACCACAGAAGACAAAACAGAATTATTAAGTCATCAGATCACCCTAAACCTACAATCTGTCCTGCTTCTGGATTTTCCGGTAATTGTGCCAATACATTTTCTTATTAATGTTTCAGCAAGCGTGAGCCATATTTTCTACTAGTCCCACAAGTCATATTAACTATACTTGGTATTAAAATGTGAAACAAGCTGAATGAGAGAAGCATGGGTACATGGCATATCCTAAGCTAAGGAGTTGACCATCCTGATAAGGTTGAAAAACTGTTGATGAAACTGTTAGCTCTTGTGATGGGAAAGGAACAGCCTCTCTTCACAAACACCACATTCTCCACACCATCCTCTCTCTTTAGGCCTCTTCTAATACCACCTGAGTGAATCTGATGACTGGACCACTTCTTTGAACTAGCACCCCTCAATGAAAATTTTGAAGATTCCTGACTCCAGCTACTTGTGCACTGTACCCTTAGGACATGGAATACTTAGCAACTGGCATCCTCAGCTTTGGGATTTAGCTGCCATAGGTGATAAATCTCATTTATCATTTAGTTACATATCTTCATCTTTATGTATATCTCTATCTACACCCAAAGCCAAAACCATCATCACATCTATACCACACACATGCTTATATCTGTATCTATATACATTTATACAGGCCTATACCTATGCATTGTCTAAATTTAAGTCAATACATCCACCTGCATACACAACACTATGCTATTGTAACATTTAGGTTGTTATAGCAATTAAATGAGTTAACATATGTAGGTGCTCAATGAGTATTTACTGAGTGAATGCAAAGTGCCCACAACATGTTAAGTTCTCAATAAAAGCTAGGCATTATTATTTGCATTCATTGTACTAAAGGTAGCAACAAGTGAAAATCCCAACTTAAGCTTGTTTATCGATAAGTAAATTTATTATCTCAGAAAATTTTAAGATCAGAAGTAAAACAGGTCCTAGATAAAGTAAAATCAAAGGTTCAGTGATATCATCGAGATGCTTTACCCCTCTTCATTCTGCCACCTCATATGGGGATGCATCATCCCAAAGTGATTCCCTTGCAGTTGCAAGATAACCGTGGATGGCAATCGGGACTCTGTGCCTCCTTGTTCATACCCAGTTGAAGAGAAGAAGAGAATATTTTCCCCCAAGCATGGGAGTTATGTCTTTCCTTTTTCTTGGCCTTTCTTTTGGCCCTTCTCTTCACTTCCCTATGTGGCAGGCGGCCAAAAGTGGCTCCATCCAATTTAAGAATAAAGAAATTTCAAAAAGAGATTGACAGCTCACAGACCATCCGGGAAGCCTGGGGACAATGCAGCCAAGGAAAAAAAAAAAAGCATAAAACTAGTCTTGTGAGGAAGCTGCTACCACTGAGCATTAGACTGTGTACCTTGGACCACCAACATGGAAGGCAGAGGAAAGGATTCATGTGATTAGCAATGCCTAGAGCATGTATCCATACGTTAGGAGCAAGGGAGGCTGAGAAAGCAGCTATCTGGCAGTTTAGCATTTTATGGTGGGAAGTCAACTCTGAACTCTCACTTAGATACATAAAGCAGGCACTCCCAGACACAGAGAGATTCAGATAGCTGGCAAGTACTAAGGTCCACTATTGACAGAGCTATATTATAGGAGCACGCAGCCACCCACATGGTATGGTTCTCCCTGGGGAAAAGAGACTTTGTGAACAACACTGAAAGGGCTTGCTCACCAAACTCTGTAACACTTCAGGATCCAAGCAAAAGTAGAAGAAGAGTTCTCCATTTCAAATGGCACCCTGCTGCACCGCGGGTCCCCAGTCCAACAGACAGGCAGCATTACTGGAAGACCTCCAGTTTGCATTCGTGGTATGAAGAATTTGACTCAAGAGACACTGAATTAATCTCTGTTAGTGGAAAGGATGGTGTGAGGCTGTCAAGGCGAGCATGACTCAGCCAGCGGCAAAAGCAGTGACAGCAACTCATCCAACAACGGTGACAGGGAGCAATAACCAGAACAGATTCCCTGGAGCACAGAAGGTACCCCTTGAGGACTCTAATGGTATGTAGGAAAGAATTCCTTACAACGAAAAGGGAGCTTAAAATGAGCAAGATTTCGGTGCTAATGTTAAAATCCAAGGTCTCAGAGACATGTGGATCACACATGTGATTAAAGAAACAAATGACATCTTATTTCCTGGAATCGGAGCTCTTAAAAGAAGGAAAAGGAAGCAGTTTTGCTAACTGGTTTCCTTTTTCCTCCAACAGATCATGTGAGGCAGCTTTCCTGGAATGCTTTGACACCCACTTGGTTCAACGCTGTTTTCTTCTAGACGTTCAAATCTCAGCAATCAAGACACGTTCTCAGAGACGTCTGCTTTGATGCCTCAGTGTACAATTGCTGCACTTCTCCCTGGCCCAACCACTCTGATCATATTAGTTTATTTTCTTCAAAGAACATGAACCCAGCTAAATTCTTAAAACTTATTTCTTGTTTTGTTTATCGTCTGTCCCCATATAAACATTCACCAGAATGCGAACTCCAGGAGAAGAGTGGCTTTGCATATTACTGTTACTGACAACTACCTGTATGCGTAGGACAGTGCCTGGCACGTATGGTAGGCACTCAACAAATACTTGCTGAATGAGCATGAGTATCTGGCTCCTCAGAGTTGAGGCTATTTGACACCATATAAAAATTAAAACTTTAGGAGCGCCTGGGTGGCTCAGTCGGGTAAGCCTCCAACTTCAGCTCAGGTCATGATCTCATGGTTCATCAGTTCGAGTCCCACATTGGGCTCTGTGCTGACAGCTTGGAGCCTGGAGCCTGCTTCGGATTCTGTGTCTCCCTCTCTCTCTGCCCTTCCCCTGCTTGTGCGCGCTCTCTCTCTCTTTCTGTCTCTCTCTCTCTCAAAAATAAATAAACATTAAAAAAATTAAAACTTTATGTCTACAAGTCTTTAATTCAATTCAAACAACTTTGTCTCTCATTGTTAAGCAGTCTCTATATAAAATCCTCAACACCTTATCTGCCTGGGATACACCTTTTCCCAACTACATTCCTCACTTCCCCTCCAGACACATACTTCGCATGGCTAACTCCTTCCCAATGCCTCTGGTTTACACAGTCTTTCAAGGAGGACTCTGAAAGAAGTGAAACATCAAAATCAATAATGCCAGAGAGTAAATCAGACTAACAACAGAGAAGCTGAGGATAGAACAGGCACAGGAAAACATTGGTTTATCAAGATCAATTATTTTAGGAGCGAAACCTAGGGTGCATGCATTATATTAGAACTAGGTAATGGTCAAAGAGAAAAGAAAAAAAGAAATGAAATTACTTAAGCTAGCTACCGTAGTGTGACATGGGATGAAGACCCCAGGAGTTCCTAAAACTAAACCCAAAGACTTTGTTTTCAACCAACGTCTTGCCAAGTGTGGCTCTTTGAGGGTCTGGGATCTACCTGCGGCAATGACAGAGAATGCATGGCATGGTAGAAATCTGAGCATGGGCTTTGAAGACAAATAGAACTAAGCTTGAGTCCTAACCTTGCCAACCAAGACAACCCCTCAGAGAGTAACTGTCCATATAAAAAGGACAAGCTCATCAGCCTTTCGGAGATGCAATCTGTAAAGTATCACTTATAATAGTACCTGTTTCGTGGGATTATTGTGAGGATTAAATAAATTATTGCACATAAAATCAATAGTGCAATTCTCTGCCCACAGTTAACTGCTGTTCATTCATTCAGCAAATATCTGCACACGCTATTATTAATATTGTCTATCTTTCAGCTATCTAGTTGACTCAAGAGTTAATAATAGTTATTGTTTGCCAGGCACTGGACTAAGCACTTAAGAAGCATGATAATTTTTATTTTCCACAACTATAGAAAATAGGAAAAAATATTATTGTTGCATGTTATGGATAAAAAAAAGGTGGAAGTAATCCAAACAAAAGACCAGAGGTAACCTAGATGATTTAAGCCCTCCATGAAATGGTAAGAAGCTCACCTACAAGGTGAGCAGGAATCCTGGTGCTGATGTAGGAGACTTGCTACTTCTTCTAAGGCTTTATTTTTCCCCTGAAGATGTTATCTTTTTTAGAAAGATCCCTTACACACTAGGATGTTGAAATTTGGCACTGTGACCTCAGAAAACAGAATTCCTTCCCCATATTTATACCAGGAGTTGAAGCATATCTCAAACATAATTAAGATACAGACTTAAACGTACAATAATATCGATTCATTGGTCTATTTAACTTCAGGAGTTTAGCTTTTTTTTTTTTTCCATTCTATTTTTGCTCAGCCTAATGCCTTTTATAGATCTTAGCACTGTTAACCAGGTTGTGATATTCGTTCAGTTATCTACTTCAGGTGTCAAATGACACACATAAATTTACCAAACATTAGACCTTAAGTGGACCTTAGAAATCATCTAATCCAGCAGTCTACAAATTACTCTGAACAAATGAAGGAATCCTTTCTCTTTAACCAAATGTTTCACTTTGTTTACAGAGCAAGTGTCACTTCTTTGAAATCAAATTCCACTGAGACTATGGATGCATTTGTTTGTTTTACATTAAACCACCAAGCTAATCCAATGAGAAAACTTTGGATTGTCATTCCTTTATTCATTCAGTTTGGCCCCATATATGCCAGAGTTTCTGCCAACCAGTAGAGAAGAAAAGGACACAGTCTCTGCTTCAAGGAGCACATGTTCTACTCAGGAAGGCAGACACACAGGGACAATCATATCCAATAGGAGTAAGGCCACAGCAGAAGCTTGCAGGGGGAAGTGTGAGGCCATGGGTGAGGGGGTTTCACAGAAGCTTCTGGAATGGTGGTCACCTAGAAATGGGACTCAGAAATGGGATGAGAGAAGTAAGATAATTCCCAGGCAAAAGCAACAACAAATGCTAGCAAGGGAGAAAATGAAGAGCTCAGAATGGGAAATAATTGATATGGCTGGACTTTGAGATTCACTGCATGTGATAGGTACTCAATAAATGGCTGGTTCGTTGATTAACTAATTAATTAAACTGGAGGAAATAGGCTATAAAAGTAGATAGAAGTCAGTTCACGAAGGGGCTCATAGGCTGACTCAAAGGATTCGATTTTATTCCCTAAAATAGAAGTTGAAAATGCAAATGTCTGAAGGGATTTTATAGGAAATGTGAATAAGTGGGCCAGGTTTAAAAATATATATATAGCAATTATGGGGACTATGCATGAAGTAACTGCCTTATTCAGGTACAATATAAGGTACTGTCAGCACACAGATCTAATATATGATCCTGGCCCTTAGGCTGCACATATAAATACATATGCAAAATATAATGTGATGATTACCTCTACAATAGGATACAATAGGATCATTGAGGAGAGGCTTACTTAATTCCATCCGAGGAAATCAGATAGGTTTTACTGATGAGATTCTATTTGAGACAACTTGAGGAATGAATATGAGCTCATCTTTCTACTTTTGGACTTTCAGTCCAATCACGTTGGTCTCCTCCTCACTGTCCCACAACACTCTACACTGCGTTAAGTCCTCTCTCAAGTCTTTGACTCTGTCTGGTGTCCCTTACATTCCTTCTTTACTTAACCAATTCCTGCCAACTGTTAAAGGCCCATTGCAGGCCTTCCTCATGCATAAAATCCAGGAAGACTTCCCAGGCATCAAATGTTAATGGAGAATGTACCAGAGGCAAGAAACTATTGGAGGGCTGAAAGACGTTAGGACCCAACAGAGTGTAGAAGTGTTCAGGAAAGGGTGTCTTATTATTATGTGTGATGAGAAGCTTACTAGTTTGGGACTCCAGGATTCATGGGGTCTGTGATTACAGGCAGATCTTTTAGCATGTTTTCTTCAGTAGTCTTACCTCTAAAATGGAGGTTTATCCCCATTATCTTTATGGTCTCTTTCAGTTCTAAAATTATAACCGTGATTTTGTGAAGGAATGTGATCTCTTTGTTGTATTTCCAGTAGGACTTCCACATCTGCCTTCAAATTTTTCTTTATATAATATGATGAGTAGAAATCATTAATCAATGGTAGTAGTACTGAAGAGGATCTTCTCTCTGCCATTATAAATGCCATATAATTCCTACCATAGATTTAGGTGATTCCATAAGTCACAGGTTAACCGCAATAAAGTTGGTTATTGTGTTCCCCTGTTACTACTTTGGTCACCACCTATTAATTTAAGAATAGATCACTTGTTAGGGTGCCTGGGTGGCTCAGTCGGTTAAGCGTCCAATTTCAGCTCAGGTCATGATCTCACAGTCCGTGGATTCAAGCCCCACGTCAGGCTCTGTGCTGACAGCTCAGAGCCTGGAGCCTGCTTCGGATTCTGTGTCTCCCTCTCTTTCTGCCCCTCCCCCACTCACGCTCGGTCTCTCTTTCAGAAATGAATAAACATTAAAAATAAAAAATTAGAATAGGTCACTTGTGGTTCTTTCTCTGGACCCTTACAATTTCATGGCAGTGAGAAAATAGAAAATAGATTACAGATCCTGAATATTAAATCACAGAAACACTGCCTATGAAAAAGAACATTCATGAATTAGGGAAGTCATGAGATTATGCCAAAATAATAACTGAAAAGGAGTTGTTGTTTTATATTATTTTAGTTATTATAAATCTCTTAGAAAGAAGTGTTTGCATTTTATCCACTTTTAAAATTCATATTTAGTTTGCCTCATTCCAACTTGCCCTATTAGTTTGTACTTTTGGGTATGAGCAGAATAAGCAACTCTGGCCAGGTGTAAGCAAAAAGCAAATCTATTGAAAGTACACTAGGGTATCTCATGAACTCCAGGTAAAAGTCAAGAATGGGGGGAACCAGCTCAACTCTAGTGACCTCAGCAGTGGGACTTCACTGACCCTCTTACCATAGAATTTCCTTTATCTGACTTCACCTCCTATGACTTTCAGTCTGCATCTTCCTCCTACTTCTTTTAATTGCTAGGAGAGAGCATCCATTGGACACAATTTAGGTCAAATGTCCTCCTCAGACACAATCAACCATGACAACACATTGTAAGACTAACATATTACAAAGATGGCCACCAGGGGCCCAACCTTATAGAAGCAGAGAGTTCCAGAGAAGGGGGAAATGTGAGACTCTAGGAAGCCACCTCAAGAGATGTTTGCCTATTGCACATACTTTTTTCTGCTGTTCCTTTTTGTTTTTGTTTTTGTTGTTGCCATTCTTCCCTCTCTCCCTAAACTCACCCCTTACCCCATCATTACAAATATCTATACGAGATTGTATAAAATTGTATCTAGAATGGGCTCAAAATATCCTGCTAGATGTATACATTTTACATAAAATTAAAGAAAGGGAAGGAAAATAGGCTGTTGTTACTCTGCAAACTAAAATGTATACAAATCAATTTGCTTGTATGTGCTGTATACAGTCATCCAAACTTAACTAAAATATTGCACAGAGACTAACCATTACATATGCACTATGATGATGTGACTTTTACTCTGACAACCACAGGACATTCTTTCATGATTAGTAAAGACATTCAGGAGCCCAGAAATAAAACCATATTTACGCAATCAATTAATTTACAACAAAGAAACCAAGAATATACAATGGAGAAACAATAGTCTCTTCAATAAATGGTGTTGGGAAAACTTGACAGCCACATGTAAAAGAATAAAACTGGACCACTATCTTACACCATACACAAAAATTAACTCAAACTGGATTAAAGATTTGAATGTAAAACCCGAAACCATAACACTACTAAAAAAAAAAAAAAAAAAAAAAAAAAAAACCCAAAAAACAAAAAACAAAAACATAGGTGGTAAGCTCCTTGACATGAGTCTTGGCAATGATTTTTTTTTGTAACCGGCTTCAAAAGCAAAGGCAGCAAAAGCAAAAATAAACAAGTGGGCCTGTATCAAACTAAAAACCTTCTGCACAGCAAAGGAAATTATCGATGAAACAAAGAGGCAATTTACTGAGTGGGAGAAAATATTTGCAAATCATGTGGGATTTGTTAAGTGGTTAATATCCAAAATATATAAAGAACTCATACAACTCAATAACAACAACAAATCCAATTAAAAACAGGGCAGAGGATCTGAATAGACATTTTTCCAAATAAGGCATACAGATGGCCAACAGGCATATGCAGAAATACTCAGTTGTCACTAATCCTCATAGAAATGCACTTCAAAATCACGATGAAAGCAGGGCGATGGGGGAATGAGTTAAATAGGTGATGGGGATTAAGGAGTGAACTTGTGATGAGCACTGGGTGTTGTATGGAAGTATTGAATCACTATATTGTATATCTGAAATTAATATTACACTGCATGCTAACTGGAATTTAGATTAAGGTCTAAAAATAAAAATAAAAAAAAATTAAAGAAAAACCACAGTGAGATATCACCTCACACTTGCCAGAATGGCTATTATCAAAAACACAAGAAATAAGGGCGCCTGACTGGTTCAGTCAGTAGAGCATGAGACTCTTAATCTCGAGGCTCTGAGTTCAAGTCCTACACTGGGTATAAAAATTACTTTAAAAAATTAAACTACACTCATGCATTACTGAAAAAAAAAAACAAAAAAGACAAGAAATGGCAAATGTCAGTGAGGATGTGGAGAAAAGGGAACTCTCATGCCCTGTTGGTGGGAATGTAAATTGTTTTACATTCCCATACTGTGGAAAACAGTATGGAGAGTCCCCTGGGTAGCTCAGTTGGTTGAGCGTCTTTTTTCTTTTCTTTTTTTTTTAAGTTTATTTATTTATATTTGAGAAAGCCAGAGACATTGTGACGGGGGGAGGGGAAGGAAGAGGGAGAGAATCCCAAGCAAGCTGCACACTGACAGCACAGAGCCTGATGTGGGGCTCAAACTCATAAAACCATGAGATCATGACTTGAGCCAAAAACAAGAATCCTACACTTACCCAACTGAGCCACCCAAGTGTCCTGAGCATCTGACTCTTGATTTCAGCTCCGTCATGATCCCAGGATTGTGGGATTGAGCCCCGTGTCAAACTCCGTGTTGAGCATGGAGCCTGCTTGAGATTCTCTCTCTTTCCGTCTGCCCTTCTCTCCCACTCAGGCTCTCTCTTAAGAAAAAAAAAAAAAAAAAGGATAAGGGCGCCTAGGAGGCTCAGTTGGTTGAGCATCCAACTTCAGCTCAGGTCACAATCTCATTGTATGTGAGTTCAACTCCCACATCAGGCCCTCTACTGTCAGCACAGAGCCCACTTTGGATCTTCTCTCCCTTCTCTCTCTGCCCCTCCCCTACTCCTGTGCTAGCTCACGTGTGCATACTCTCTCAAAAATAAATAAATAGGGGCACCTGGGTGGCTCAGTCAGTTAAGCAGCCGACTTTTGATTTTGGTTCTGGTCATGATCTCACGGTTTGTAAGTTCAGGCCCGCATTGGGCTCTGCACTGACAGTGCAAAGCCTGCTTGGGATTCTCTCTCTACTTCTCTCTGCCCCTGTCTTTCCCCATCTCTCTCTCTCTCTCTCTCTCTCTCTCAATAAATAAATAAACTTTAAAAAAAGAAAGTGTCTTTAAATAAACATTTTTTTTAAAAAATGAAAAAAAAAACAATATGGAGTTTCCTCAAAAAAATTAAAAATAGAATTACCATACAATCCAGCAAATCCACTTCTGGATATTTATCCAAAGAAAATGAAGATACTAACTCAGTAAGTATGGACTCCCATGTTCACTGCAGCATTATTTACAATAGCCAAGATTTGGAAACAACTAAAATGTCCATCAACACATAAATGGATAAAGAAGATGCACAGGATACTATGCAGCCATAAAAAAAAGAATGAAATCTTGCCATTTGTGACAACATGGATGGACCTAGGAGGCATTATGCTAAGTGAAATAAGTCAGAGAAAGACAAATACCATATGATCTCACTCACATACAGAATACACATGGAATTTAAAAAACAAAACAAACAAAATGCTCATAGATACAGAGAACAGACTGGTGGTTGCCAAAGGTGGGAGGGGAGATGAGCAAAATGAGTAAAGGAAGTCAAAAGGTAAGGTATAAATTTCTAGTTATAAAGTAAGTCATGATAATATAATGTACAGTATGGTAACTATGACAACTAATACTGTATTGCATATTTGAAAGTTACTAAGGGGCACCTGGGTGGCTCAGTCGGTTAAGCATCCGACTTCGGCTCAGGTCATGATCTCACGGTTCATGAGTTCCAACCCCACATCAGGCTCGGTGCTGACAGCTCAGGGCCTGGAACCTGCTTTGGACTCTGTGTCTCTTTCTGTGTGTCTCTCTCTGTCCCTCCCCCATTCATGCTGTGTCTGTCTCTCTCTCTCAAGAATAAATAAACATTAAAAAAATTAAAAAAAAAAAAAAGAAAGTTGCCAAGAAAGTAAATATTAAAAATCCTCATCACATGAAAAAAAAGCTTGGATCTATGTATGGAGATGATTGTAGCAATCATTTTCTCAATATACACAAATGTCAATTATGTTGCACACGTGAAGCTAATATAATATGTAAATTATACCTTCAATTTAAAAAATTATTTCATTTTAGGGGTGCCTGGGTGCCTCAGTCGTTTAAGCATCCAATTTCATTTCAGGTCATGATCTCACGACTCGTGAGTTCTAGCCCCGCATTGGGCTCTGACCTAACAGCATGGAGCATGCTTCAGATTCTCTCTCTCTCTCTCTCTCTCTCTCTCTCTCTCTCTCTCTGCCCCTCCCCTGCTCACGTGCTTGCTCTTCTCTCAAAAATAAACATTAAAAAAATAATAAAAATAAAGTATTTTATATTAAAAAAAGATGTTCAGATTGTTTTCTGTAAGTAAAATGTAGACATTTATCAATACCAAATAGATAAAGAACACATGGTATCTATATCCTGTATGCTCCTTTCAATGATCCGTGAAGGAAGTTCTTCCTGGACAGTTTCAATAAACTTTTCTAGATCCTTCCTCCTCTTAACTGTGGTATTTGTACACCTTTGCTTCTTGAAAGTTTAATTTGCCTTGGCTTCCTTGATATTGGACTGTCAGGTTTTTCTCATCATAAGTAACTTTTGCTACCACCTGCAGACCTATCCACAAGTGAAGGAATTACTCCAAGGTTCATTTTTTTCTTTTCTCTCTATACCCCTATTCACTTACAGAACCCATGAATATAACTGGTACTTCAGGGCCAAGACTGCCAACTCTATCCTGAAAACTACTTCATGTTTTAGTCTACTGTTTCCATACAATTCTCTTTTTATGTCACACTCACACAAGAAGGGAAATATCAACCCAAAACCCTTTATTACACCACAAACTATATTATCTTCCTATGGTCATTTTGAAATTACAACTATCAATTTCTCCCAGTCTTGGGAATGTTCCAAAACCTTAGAAATCAAGGGATGATCTTAGCTCCACTGATTTCAGAAAACAATTTATAATCTATTAGAACCAGCCCAAGCTAGTGATGACTACAAGTCCCAGGATGCAAAGCAGGAGCCTGGACCAATGCTGACTGTAGTTCATCCACGGAACTGAAATCTGATCCCATGTGCGGCAAACTAGGCGTCTTTGCCTCCATTTCTCAAAGTTAGTTTATAAAAATAAAGCTAGGGAAGAGAAAGTAGAATTCTTACCACAACACTAGGTCCAACCCAGCTGCCAAAGAGCCCTAGCCGCACGCACAATTCGAATTAGTGCCTCCGGGGGGTAGGGGGCTGAGGAGGAGGGAGAAAAAGCTCTTTGCGTGACGTCACTTCCTGGAGAGGCTGCCCGGATTGGCCCCTCCCTCCACCTCGCAGGGATCCTGGGCCCCGCGGCAGCCGGGTAAAGCCGGGCTGAGGCAGAGAGCGGCTGCTTTGGGGGACGGAAGGTCACGTGAGGCTTCTTGGTCCCGTGGGTGGAGACGAAAAGCTGCGGTTAAGGAGGGTCGGATTTAACCGTCACGGGGAAGCGCGCTCTACGGGATCGCGGAGGGGGCTGAGGTAGGGACGAGGCGGCGGGCGCTTTCCCGGGCGCTCTTTCGAGTGACACCTGCGCCCCCTTGGCTGGCGGGCGTCTGGCGGACTCCACCGGAGGGTGGACGGGCCCCGCAGGAACCTTCGGGCCACCCTCAGGCCACCGTCGACTCTGCCGCGCGTCTGGAGGCGCTGGCCTCGCGCGGGGCGGCGGAGTTGGGACCGTCTTGGGGCCCCTGGGAGCTCCGGAGAGCGGTGGGTCTTCCCACCCAATGAGCCGAAATGCCGTGGCCTGCTCACCCTGACAAGGCACTCCTGAGGTCGAACTGCCCCTGGGTTCTCCACTTTTCCTCTCGCCACCCACTTCTCTCTCCTACCTCGTTGCTCAGGCTCGGGCCACCTCACCTGCCTAAGGTTTTTCCAGCGTAGGACTAAGATGTCAGGCTTCGGAGCATCTCCATGCCAAGGCAAAAGTGAACACGCTATTAGTGAGCCCAGTACGTTTTCTTAAAGTTTGGGTAGCGCTCACTTCTTTGCGTGTCAGTGATTGTGTTGATACGCGCGTCCTTCCCCCAGCCCTGTGGCCTCAGGTAGTTGAGTAGCAAGGGGCAGGGCTATCCCACGGGCTTTGAAAAGGATAAGATTTCAGACTTTTATTTACTTCTTGGGAGTGTGGGGGGAGCGTCAGGCAGAACCGAGGAGCAGTGAATCAGCAACTCGAGTTTCTTGAACCTTTGATGATGAGGAAGGTTGCCCAGAGCCACGTGCTGAATTAAAAATCTTACATCAGCATCTTTTCCAAGCCCAAGCAGCTCCATTCCTACCTTTCTCACTAGTAGAGTTGCATAGATGTAGTTAAGATAGGCAGACCCTTTGTTATGTGCCATTTCACAGGTCTGTAGTTATTACAGTTTCTTAGTTTATTATTTAACAACTTAGTGGTAAACCTTTTTTTCATTGTATAATTATGAGATTATTCTGAGACAAGATAAATTGGTCCTTTTGACAACAGAGATTACGGAGTATGAGTTGTAAAGATTTGTTGACTACCCTCAGTTTATAGCATAGCAGGATTACTGATGATCTGGAGACTGAAGAACATTTTCACTTTCAACCTTTTCATATTTTAGGATATAAGTTTAATGTTCATTGGGTTTTATTTGATTAGTTTAAATTGACCAGGAGTTTTTCCAGTACATTTCATCCTGTATTTAGTAAACTAAAATTTTAAGAGCAGTTGATGTTTGCTTTGTAACATCTAAGCTTCTGGTTCACTGTTATTACTCAGGGTAATTCTTTAGAGTTTTGCTAATTAAATCAAACGGAAATATGAATAACTCTCCTCCCTTTCTTTTCTTCCCTCCTTCCCTCCTTGTATGTAGAACTGTCAGGACCATAAGCAGACAATTAAGTTTCAGAAAGGGCTTTATTTACCACTCGTCCTGTTTCCAACTCTTCTATGTAGGTGAAATCACGTTAAAATGAACATTACAGAAATCTATCACAAGGAAATGAAGTAGAGATTGAAAAGAACCTGTAGTATGAAAGTCAAGAAAAAGACTATGGAGTAGTTTTACTCTCTTTACCTTGCAAATGAGAGTCCTTAGAGATGATATTTTGGGATTAAAGAAAGAGGTTTGGGGCATGTTTTCATTCCACATAAAGTAACCGAGTGTCACAAAATCAAAAGAAATGAATGTGAACATTCTGGGGGTTTTTGGGATAACGTTCCAAATTAAAGACTAACCTTTCAATATGTTCTTCTCATTTTTAGATAGTGAATTCCCAAGAAGAAAAAAATGGATTTCATATTAGTTATTCTCTAAATGTTTGGACTCAGCAGCGTATAGGTTTGTTGCAAAAGCTAAAAGAAGATGGCAACTCCTTATGTCCCAGTTCCTATGCCCATAGGGAACTCTGCTTCCACTTTTACAACCAACAGAAACCAAAGAAGTTCTTCTTTTGGGAGTATCTCAACAAGTTCAAACTCTTCCAAAGGCCAGTTAGAGGACTCAAATATGGGTAATTTTAAACAGACAAGTGTACCTGATCAAATGGATAGTACTTCATCTGTCTGTAGCAGTCCCCTCATTAGGACTAAATTTACAGGTGCAGATTCTTCCATTGAGTATTCTACTAGACCAAGAGAAAGTGAGGAACAAAATCCTGAAACAGTGTGTTTGGAAGATAGACCTTCTACACCTACTATATTGGGTTATGAGGTGATGGAAGAAAGAGCCAAATTTACCGTGAGTATTAACTTCTGCTATACGTCAGTAGAAAGTGAAAAATTGGGTTTAATTGTTACCTATACTTGTAATTTCTTGAACATAAAATTCAAGTGGTTTTTACAACTCTAAATACTGTCATGCTGTAGTAAACCTTTGTTTTATTTGAATGAATTTTCACAAACCAGAAATTTCTGTGAAATTAGCACACAGATCAAGAAACAGAACAAGCATCCAAAATGCACCTCCCCCATGCTCTGTCAGTCAATACCCACTCTTCCTGATAGCCTGCATTAATTTTGCCTATTTTTGTACCTTCTGTAAATGGAATTGCAGAGTATGTACTCTTTGAAGTGTGGTCTTTTCAATATTGTGTTTGTAAGATTTATCCTTAAACTTGCGTGTAATTATAGGTAGCTCATTTTTGTTACTGATCGTATTCCTTTTTTGTGAATATACTACAATTTATTAAACCATTCTACTGTTGAAGCATTTGTAGAATTTCCAGTTTGGGGCTCTTACAAATGCTACTGCAATGAACCTTTTGGTACTTGTCACTCAGTAAACACATGTACACGTTTCTGTTTGGTATCTGCCCAGGAGTAAAACTGCTAGATTATATGCCTAGCTTTAGAAGATATTGATGAACAATGTGCCAGAGTGGTTGTACTAATTTATACTCCTGTAAGCAGGTGAGAGTTCTCGTTACTCTACATTTTCCCAATGTGTGGTATTTTTCATCTTTTTCATTTTACCTATTCTGGTGGATAGAGTAATATCACATTATGTTCTTAATTTGCATTTTTTAAATGGCTAGTTAAATTGAAGATGTTTTTGGCCATTGGATGGATGGCCAAAACATTCCTGTTGTGAAGTATTTGTTCCAGACCTTTATTCCTTTTTCTTTGGCAAAGTTTTTTCTACTTGATTTATAGTTTTCTCTGCATTTTGGACATAAGTTTTTTCTTACAGCATGCATTGTGTTATCTCTCACTCTGTGGCTTGCCGTTTCACTTTCTTAATGATGCATTAGATAAACAAAAGTTCGTAGTAATAAATATGCTTTATTAATTTATTAATATGCTTTATATATACTATACAAATATAAATATATTAATACTTGTTCTTTTACGGTTAACACTTTTTTTTAACTTTTCTTTTTAATGTGTTTTTAATTTATTTTTGAGAGTGAGAGAGACAGAGCACAGGCATGGGAGGGGCAGAGAGAGAGGGAGACACAGAATCTGAAGTAGGCTCCAGGCTCTGAGCCCCACATGGGGCTTGAATTTGTGAACCATGAGATCATAACCTGAGCTGAAGTCAGATGCTTAACCAGCTGAGCCACCCAGGCATCGTAACACTTTTAAAATCTACCTATTCCCAGCTTACAAAGATGTTGGCCTATGTTTTCTTCAAAAACTTTATTGTTGGACCTTTCACATTTAGATCTGTAAAGCATCTGGAATTGATTTTTGTCTGTGGTGTGAGATAAGGGTCAAGACATTTTTTTCCCCTCCGTATAGGATAAAGTAGTCCGGTTTTTATTGAAAAGACAACTCTGTCCACATTTGCACAGTTGCTTATGTCATAAATCAGGCAATCATGAACATATGGGTTTCTGTGTTCCATTTTCCCTTCATTTACCAATTCCACATTGTCCTTAATTACTAATGCAGTATGAGAGGCCTGGCTACCTGCTGTCTTAAGTAGTCTAGCTTTGTTCTTATTGACTGTCTTGGTTATCCTTGGCTCTTTGCACTGCAGTTGTATCGAATCTATAGACTGGGGAGAACTGACATCTGTACACCACTGAGTCTCTGCATCTATGAGCCTAATCCATACACGGAAGTCATTAACTTCTTTTAATGTTTTGTACTTTTCAGAGCGTAGGCCTTTCATTTTTTAGTGGTTTTTTTTTCTTTTTAAGTAATCTCTATACCCAACGTGGGACTCAAACTCACAACCCCAAGATCAAGAGTCACATACTCTACCAACTGAGCCAGCCAGGTGCCCCTAGTTTTATTTCTGAATACTGAGAAATATGTTGTTTGATGTTCTTGATACCTTGTTTTGTTTTCTTTTTGTTAATTGCTAGTTTATATGTTATGGTCTTGTGTGTCGATGTGTTTCTGTATCTGGAGACCTTGCTGAATATACTTATAATTGAAATAGTTCTTCTTGGATTTTCTTGATACAAAGTTTTTATGTTTACTTCAACATTTCATGCTATAAACTTATGACAGTATAGTAGGACCTCCAAGAAAAAAGTTGTTGTGATAAATTTTGTTGTTAGGGATATGTTTAATTTTTTTCTAAGTTTTTTATCACTATAGTTGACACGCAGTGTTATGTTTGTTTCAGGTGTACAACATAGTGATTCAACTTTTCTACACATTATGCTATGTTCACCATAAGTGTAGCCACCCTTTGTCACCACACAACACTGTTGCGGTGTCATTGACTATTTTCCTTATGCTGTACCTTTTTCCCATGACTTATTCATCCATAACCGGAGACCTGTATCTCCCTTTACCCATTTTGCACTTTCACCTACCCCTCTTTCCTTCAACAACCATCAATTCTCTATATTTATAGATCTGATTCTGCTTTTTGTTTATTCGTTTTTTTAAATTCCACATAGTGATATCATATGCTATTTGTGTTTCTCAGTCCGACTTATTTTGCTTAGCATAATACCTTCTAGGGTTCATCCATGTTGTCACATACGGCAAGATCTCATCCTTTTTTATGGCTGTGTAATATTCAGTTTTGTATATGTGTCTATTTGTATGTCTATATATGTACGTGTATGTGTTTATATATACACCACATCTTCTTTATCCATTCATCTATTAGTGGACACTTAGGTTGCTTCCATATCTTGGCTACTATAAATAGTAATGCTGCAGTAAACAAAGGGGTATATCTTTTTGAATTATTGCTTTCATATTCTTTGGGTAAATACCCAGTATTTATGGTAATGCTATTTTTAAATTTTTGAAGAACCTCCATACTGTTTTCCACAGTGACTGTACAAATTTACATACCCACCAACAAATGTACAAGGGTTCCTTTTTCTCCACATCCTTGGCAACACTTACTATTTCTTACCATTTTTATTTTAGACACTCTGATAGATACAAGGTGATATCTCGTTCTGGTTTTGATTTGCATGTCCCTTATAGTTAATGAAGTTGAACATCTTCTATTCATGTGTCTATTTGTCAGCTGTATGTCTTCTTTGAAAAAGTATCCGTTCAGGTCTTCTGCCCATTTCTTTTTAATGTTTATTATTCATTTTTGAGAGACAGATTACAAATGGGGGAGGTACAAAGAGAGAGGGAGACACAAAATCCAAAGCAGGCTCCAGGCTCTGAGGTGTCAGCACAGAGCCCGATGCGGGGCTTGAACCCATAAACAGTGAGATCATGACCTGAGCCAGAGTCAGACGCTTAACTGACTGAGCCATCCAGGTGCCCCATAATACCCATTTTTAATTGGATTACTTGTGGTTATTCTTGATGTGGAGTTGTATAAGTTCTTTATATATTTTGGATATTAGCCCCTTATCAGATACATTGCTTGCAAATAATTTCTACCATTCAGTAGGTTGTCTTTTAGTTTTTTTTGATGGTTTCCTTCATTTTGCAAAAGCTTTTTATTTTTATGTAGTCCCAATAGTTTATTTTTGCTTTTGTTTCCCTTGCCTTGGGAGACATATCTAGAAAAATGTTGCTAAGGCTGATGTCAAAAAGTTTGTTGCTTGGATTCTCTTTTTTTATTGTTTCAGGTCTCACATTTAGGTCTTCAATCCATTTTGAGTCTATTTTTGTGTAAGGTGTTAGAAAGTGATCCAGGTTCACGTTCCAGTTTTCCCAGCACCATTTATTGAAGAGACTGTCTTTTTCCTATTGTATATTCTTGCCTCCTTTGTCATAGATTAATTGACTGTATAAGCATGGGTTTATTTCTGAGCTGTCTATTCTATTCCATTGATCTGTGTATCTATTTTAGTGCCATTACCTTACTGTTTTGATTAGTATAGCTTTGTAGTATATCTTGAAATCTGGGAATATTGATACCTACAGATTTGTTCTTGTTTCTCAAGAGTGCTTTGGCTATGCAGGGTTTTTTGTGGTTCCAATTTTAGGATTATTCTAGTTCTATGGAAAATAGCTGTTGGTATTTCAATAAGGATTGCATTGAATCTGTAGATTGCTTTGGGTAGGATGGACATTTTAACACCATTCTTCCCGTCCATGAGAATGGAATGTCTTTCCAATTGTTTGTGTTGTCTTCAATTTCTTTTATCCTTGTTTTGTAGTTTTGAGAGTACAGGTCTTTCACCTCTATGGTTAAGTTTATTCTTAGGTATTTTATTCTTTTTGACACAAATGTAAATGGAATTGTGTTCTTAATTTCTCTTTCTGCTACTTTGTTACTAGTATGTAGAAATGCAACCAATTTCTGTGTATATATTTTATATTCTGGAACTTTACATAACTCATTAATTCTAATAGTTTTTTGGTGGCGTCTAAGATTTTTTGTATACAGTATCATATCATCTGCAAATAGTGATGGTTTAACTCTTCCTTACAAAAATGGATACCTCTTATTTCTTTTTCTTATCTGATTGCTGTGGCTAGGACTTTCAGTACTATGTTGAATTAAAGTGGCAAGAGTGGACATCCTTGTCTTGTTCCTGATCTTAGAGGAAAAACCCTCAGTTTTTCCCCACTAAGTATGATGTTAACTGTGGGCTGTTCATATATGGCCTTTATTATGTTGAGATATCTTTTTTCTAAATGTATTTTGTTGAGAATTTTTTCATGAACAGATGTTGGATTTTGTCAGATGCTTTTTCTGCATCTATTGAAGTGATCATATGATTTTTATCCTTTGTATTGTTGATGTGGTGTATCATGTTGATTGCTTTGTAGATGTTGAACCATTCTTGCATTCCCAGAATAAGTTCCACTTGATTGTGGTGAATGATCCTTGTAATGTATTGTTGAATGCAGTTTGTTAATATTTTGTTGAGGATTTTTGCATCTATGTTCACCAGAGTATTGAGATAATTTATGAAGAGAGACAATCTTTAGAGTTAAATTTTCATGAGACTGGTGATGTGTTGGGAAATCTGCATGGACCTGACTTTTTTTGGAAATTAAAGTGGGAACTCATTTTCTAGAGGGAAAGAAGTAAGTAACAGTTGTAAAGTTATTTTTATTCATTAATTCATTAATTCAACATTTTGGGGGTACAGCAACCCAAATGAGTGAATGATAAAGTAAGCTTTTTTAAATGCTGGTATGTCATATGGTGATAAGTGCTATAGAGGAAAATAAAAGAGTGAAGGAAGTTCCCCTACAACTGGAGTTGCAATTTAAATAACATTGTCAATCATGGCCTCATAGAAAAAATTTTAGCACTAAGAGACAGCGAACCATGAGAGTATGTGGGGAAAGAACTTTCCTGACAGGTAAGACAACTACAGAGACCCTAGTGGCTGATAGCAAAGAAGCCATGGGGAGAGATGTAGGAACTGAAATAACAAAGACAAGAGAGTGTGACACACAGATCAAGTAGAGCATGTAGCCATTGTAAGGCCATTAGATTTTACTCTGCACAAGATGAAAATCTTTGAAAATGTTTTAAAGGATTTAAATGTTTAAATTTAAAAAGTTTTAAAGTCACATGATCTGACTTAATTTTTAAAAAAGATTGATCTGGCTGCTGAGTTGAAACTAGATTTTGTGGGGGAATAATGGAAACGGGGGGTATTAGGTTCTTGCAGTAATCCACGGTAGACAACATGATGGTGGCATGGACAGGGTGGTGGGAGAATTTCTAACAAGTGATCAGATTCTGATACATTTTGAAGATAGAACCTTGAGATGTGGGAGAAGAAGAAATCAAAGATGATCCCAAAGTTTTTGGGTAAACAATGAGAAGAATAGGGTTGCCATTTAATTAGATATCAGATTATGAGGGCAAGATCAGGATTTGGTTTTGGACATGCTAGGTTTGGGATACCTAGTAGACATCAAAATGGAGATGTCATGTACGTGTCTGTGTACATACACGTAGTGTGTACGCAAGCATGTATTATGTATATGTATATTAATATAAGTTGAATTTAGGGGAGAGGTCTGAGCTGGAAATACAAGCTTGGGAGGAATCTTAGGTTTGTAAGATAATGTTTCCTACATATATTTCTTTTAGTTGATCTCTTAACTAAACAAGTATTAAGAATGACTGGTAAGATCTGGTAAAATAGAGAGCATCAAGTCTTTGAAAATTGTTTAAGAGGAAAAGTGGGTGTGCCTGGGTGGCTCAGTCAGCTAAGCGTCCAACTCTGATCTAGGCTCAGGTCATGATTTCCCAGTTCTTGAGTTAGAGCCCTGCATTGGGCTGTGCACGGACAATGCAGAGCCTGCTTGGAATTCTCCTTCTCTCCCCCTCTCTCTGACCCTACGCGAGTCATGTGTGTGTGCTCTCTCTCTCTCACTTTCTCTCTCTCAAAATAAATAGGAAAATTTTTTTTTTAATTTTAAAAATACAAAGAACAAAAGTGACTAGGAGGAGTGATGAGTCAGATTGGGAAGGATTGGGCTTCTTCAGTTGGTAATGTTTTCTTTCCTGCACTTGGTACTAGTTACCTGAGTGTGTTTGTTTTGTGAAAATTCATCAAGTTGTATACTTATAATTTCTGTGCTTTTCTATGTGTATTTTGTAATTAAGTATATGCTTCTGCATAATTTACTTACAACGTAAATATGTACAAAGTTGTATATACTAAATTTCCAGTAAAGAGTAGAAACCGTAAATGCTATTAAAACATAGAGGAGGGAATGATCGGTAGTGTCCATAAAGTTTTCATTGAAAGCACTACTTAAACAAATAGAAACATGGGAGAGCTTTCTAGAGAAGACAAAGCACAAAAATCTGTACTTTGTCTTTCTTAGAGAAGCAGAAGTGCTCAGGGGCCACTGTGGAGAGCAACTTAGAAAGGAGTGTTCATTTTTTAAAACAGGAAAATAAAGACCATATGGATTATGTGTAGGTAAGACTTATTACCATATGAGGTTGACTTTTATTATGCATCAGTTGTTCATACTCACAAGTTTGGAAGCTAAGTTATCCCTTTTGTTTTGATTAGTAACTCCTAAAAAATGTTTCTTTAGTATCTCCTTTACAACTATCTTAGATCAGGACTTTCTGCAGACCTTAAAGGGTATCCGAATAATCTTCGTCATCCTTATATGTTACCTTGAGATGTGGGACAGTTCAACCCTAATCCTTGCTGATTCCTCATTCCCCCCTTAAAAGCTGAAAGAGAAGTCTGGTAAGGGAGAAAATTCAAATGATAAGGATGATCTAGCCCCTAAATAACGAGTCTTCTCTACAGCAACCAGTAGGACTCTGTGAGCCACAGAAGTAAAAAGCAGATGAAATTATATTTAATAATATAGTTTATTTAACCTAAAACCATTTATGAACCTTTTTTTTTTTCATTCTAAGTCTTTGAAATTTGGTGTTTATTTTACACTCATATCACCTGTCATTTGGGACTTGTCAGCATTTCACGTGTTCAGTAGCCACCTGTGGCTCAAGTGCAGCTCTAGAGCTCCAGCTGAACGTTATTCCACAGCTGACTTCAGGAAAAAAAGTTACTCATTATTAAGAGGGTTTCACTGGTTCAGCAGATGGGTATTTAGTACTTCACATGTGTCATGTATTTAGTTTAGCCCAAAATACTGTGCCAAAACTATCAGGAGACGTTCTCTGAGATTCTCTTATACATAGTACTTCCTCATAATAAGTTCTAAAATTATATTTACAAAAAATAGAATTGAGTTTGCTTATAATATGTTTTTTAAAAATATTGACTTGCCTCAACCAAGTTTTTTTTTGAAGCCTTTAGATAATTGTGCATAATTATAGAAATGTAAACTTTTATATAATATGGATATTTTTTTACCTGCATTTCAGCCTTGAAGATTGAAACAACATCAAATGTATTTGAAAACTTTGCTTAATAGTTATTGAATTTAGAAGTTAAATTGATTGTATAGGGCAAGAGTGGCTATTTTTCAAGCATGATTCAGTCTTTCATCAATTTTAGAATATTTTATCATAAAACATATTTTGGAACTGATGAGTTTATTTAGCATGTGCCAGAAAAGCATTTGTCTCAAATTTGTCACACTCATGTTTCTTAAGACCTGAATCTTGCTTTTGATGCCTGCATTGTAATAATTTGTATATTTGATGGTCCAAGTGACTTCTGATATTGTTTACATACTAATTGTTATCCGGGTTTTCAAATAAAAGTTTTAAAAATATTTGATTTGAAGTTTTAAATATCTTGTATACATTTTTTTTCAGTCTCTCTCTCTCTTTCTCTGCACAGGTTTATAAAATACTAGTAAAGAAAACCCCAGAAGAAAGCTGGGTGGTTTTCAGAAGATACACTGACTTCTCTAGGCTTAATGATAAAGTAAGTCCTTAGATAAATCTAAAATGGACTTTTCAGTTTTGCATTATTAACTGTTACTGACAGTTAAATTTGTGGTTTTTCCTCCTCATGAGTTACTTGAGTGAAGTCAAATCTTTGCTAGTTCCTAAGAAAATTAACTATTTCACTTAATTTTAATAGCCTAAAGACCCATCTCTACACACAACTTCCTTATTTTGGAAAAAAAATTATTTTTAGTATAAAAATGTGAAAACCTTAAAATTGCTAACAGAAATATAAATGATTATATAACCTTGTGAATTTGAAAAAGGTATGTGTATATAAGATCTCCTAAACCATGTGACAATAAGAGAATGAACAAAAAAAGTATTTCTACCATGTTGTATTAGTTTTCTATTGCTGTTTACCAATACCACAAACTTTATGACCTAAAACATACCTTTTTATTATCTAGTGATGTAGGATCACTTCTCAGCCTTTTTGGCTAAGATCAAGTGTAGTGATTTAGGTGGGCTCAGCTGGGTTTGCCACTTGGGGTCAGACAATGTCAAAATCAAGCTGTTGCCTAGACTGGGCTCTTACATGGAGGCTCTAAGAAAGTATCAGCTTCCAGGCTCATTCAGGTTGTTAGCCGAGTTCAGTTTCTTACACTTGTAAGACCAAGCTCCCTATTTCCTTGCGGTTGTCAAGCAGAGGTGTTCTGAGCTCATAAAGAGTGCTGTCCAGCCCTTGTACCTGGCCTCTCCACCTTTAAAGTCAGCAATAGCCAGGTCAGGTCCTTTTTGTGCTTTGAGTCTCTGACTTTCTCTTCTGCAGTCAGCAAGGAATAAAGCTGTACTTTTAGAGGACTCGTATGATAAGATTAGGTTTACCCAGATAATCCCATTTTAAGACCAATTAAAGAGTAACCCTAATTACATCTGCATACAAATCTCTTTTGTGTAACATAACAAAATCACAACACCAGGAGCAAAGGTCATGAGGCCATCTAGAATTCTGCCTACTGCATTTATGAAACAGAATAATAATAAAAACCCTCAATATATTAAAAACTCTTGGGGCACCTGGATGGCTCCGGTCGGTTAAGCATCTGACTTCAGCTCAGGTCACGATCTCACGCTCAGAGCCTGGAACCTGCTTCGGATTCTGGGTCTCCCTCTCTCTCTCTGCCCCTCCCCCACTCACACTCTCTCTCTCTCTCTCAAAAAATGAATAAATATTAAAAATAAAAAATTAAGGGGCGCCCTGGGTGGCTCAGTCGGTTAAGTATCCGACTTTGGCTCAGGTCATGATCACTCACTCTGTGAGTTCCAGCCCCATATCGGGCTCTGTGCTGACAGCTCGGAGCCTGGAGCCTGCTTCGGATTCTGTGTCTCCCTCTCTCTCTACCCCTCCCCCGCTCATGCTGTGTGTCTCTCTCTGTCAAAAATAAACATTAAAAAAAATTTTTTTAATTAAAAAAAACTCTTGAAAATAAAACAAAGTAAACCAAAAAGTAGAAAATACTATAAATGGTGTGAACAAGGCAAGCCATAGAAGAAATATAAAGGACCAATAAAGGTAGAACAACATTTAATATCACAAAGTACTCCAAAGAAAATTAAGGAACTATTTTGTACCCATCAGGTTGACAGACATTTAAGTGGTGTTATCCGTTGTTGGAAATACGAATCTTCCTAGGGTACATGGCTTCCTAAAGTTGTGCTTAATCACATTTCTGGGATATGAGAAATCATGGATATGGCCAGGCAATATTTAGTTCAAAGGATACTTTTCACCATGTTTTGTTCATTGTTATTTTCTTTGTGTTTTAATTTGTTTTTAATACTTAAAAATTAGAACCAACCTAGATTTCCAGTAGGGAATTGATTGAGCAAATGGCAGTAAGAATGTAATAGAGGAAGAAAAGCTGAGCTGTGTCCACAGGGCTAGAGGGAAATTAGAGGAGATAGATGAGGGGAGTGGTATTTAAAGTATTATTTGTAATGTAGTCCTGCCATTATATATGAATTTTATTTATTGTTCCTGAGTTCTTATATTACTGTAATATAAGAATTATAAAACCTATAATTATAATTTTATAATTTAAAATAATTTAAATTTATTATATAACATACATAATATATTATATATTATAATTATATTTATAATTATAATATATATTGTTATATTATACATACTATATTATATATAATATATAATATATAAATTTATAATTTATAATTATAAAACCTATAATTATAAACCCAGAATTATAAAACCTATAATTTTCTACCTCTGTTGATTTTTTTAAAATAATTAAGCAAGCAAGAAGATCAAAGTAATTTGTGAAGTTACCAGATACCAAAATGGAATTCTTAGCTTTCTTATGAAATTGTTATAATTTTTGTTCATGAAGACTAATTTCTAACAGTTTCTCTTTAGAGCTATATAATCCTTTATGACTTGCTATTTTTCTTTTCAGGGTTCAACTATTTAGTGTTTATTTCTCTTCATCTCTCTAGGTGCATCTTTATATTGCTGTGTTATTTGTTAGGCAAGTTGAGATTTAGATAACTCTTAAGTTTTTAAAGAAAGATTAGTAAGAATTTAATTTAAATTAGTAAATATCTCCTTGATATTCCAACTTGGGCACCTAAAATTAATAAGTGTCTATGTCACTGTTCCTAGGTACCAGAAATAGCTCTACCCATCACCTGCTTTTACTTGCAAGAATCAAAAAATGTGTGTAAAAGTCAAGCCACAGCCTGGGAGAAAATATTTGTCATACCTGTATCTGACAAAGGACTTGTATCAGGAATATATAAAGAACTCTTGTAACTTAATAATAAAAGATAAATAATCCAGTTTTTTTAAGTGGAGAGGTTAAAAGATTTAAATAGATAATTCACCAAAGATATGCAGATCCAAATAAGCACAGAGAAGATAGTTAACACGATTTGTCAACAGAGGAATGCATATTAAAGCCACAGTAAAGTACTACTATGTACTCACCAGAATGGCTAACATTAAAAGGATGGACAAGGCCTAGTATTAGCAAGGATGTGGAGCAGTTGTAATGCGTATGTACCCACAACTGGTATAGAAATTAATAAGTAAAACACTTGAAGTAAGAAAAACTTAGCTGGATTTTATTCTTTATTTAAGTTTATTTCATGTAGTTAACAGGATAGATTTTGTAGAATTGCTATGATTGAGTTGAACACTGTTTTCTTTTTTTCTTTTTCAGTTAAAAGAGATGTTTCCAGGCTTTCGATTAGCACTTCCACCAAAACGCTGGTTCAAAGATAATTACAATGCCGACTTTTTAGAAGATAGACAATTAGGATTGCAAGCGTTTCTTCAAAATTTAGTGGCTCACAAGGACATTGCTAACTGGTATGTGACAAACTTAAATAAGAGGTTATAGGTGCATTCCAACAACTTGTTTAAACTGAAGAACAAACACAGACCATAGTTAATTGAAGCACAAAAAAATAGGGTAGGAATATAATTACTTAACCTCTCCAATACAGCACTATTTGGAATTTTCTTGCTTTTTATTGGTAAGAATTTTATCTGGTGGGACGGACTCAGTTGGTTAAGCATCCAACTCTTGATTTTGGCTCAGGTCATGATCTGATTGTTCATGAGATCAAGCTCTGCATTGGGCTCTGTGCTGACAGTACAGAGCCTGCTTGGGATTCTCTCTCTCTCTCTGTGTCCCTTCCCCACTCGCACACGCTCTCTCTCTCAAAATAAATAAATAAACATTAAATTAAAAAAAGAATTTTATTTGGCATTTGATTTGTATTAACACTTGTAAAAAGTCAGCAAAGTTAAAAATTTTTCAATGTAA
Source organism: Herpailurus yagouaroundi (assembly GCF_014898765.1). Classification (NCBI taxonomy): domain Eukaryota; kingdom Metazoa; phylum Chordata; class Mammalia; order Carnivora; family Felidae; genus Herpailurus; species Herpailurus yagouaroundi. Next base: position 4,328,326 of record NW_024412406.1, read on the forward strand.
AAAAATTTTCTAAGTTAAAAATTCAGTGTACCATATACTCAACCCAACTGTAAACTTGATTTTAGTATTTAGTATTTTAGCAATCATTTAAACAAAGTGGCCCACATATTAGAATTTTGGTTAATATGACACTATATATTTCTCCAAAGTAGTGCAAAAATATGAAGGTTGGGAAGTTGGGTTAATTTATAAATTATATATATGCAATCATATATGCAATTCCCTCTTGACAAGGATATCTTTCAGATATCTCAAAGTGATCTCAAACTGGGTAAAAGCTTACTCTCTAGACTTTTTTCCCAATGTTCAGCAACATCATTTATCCAGCACCTGGTACTTATCGTTGATACAATCCTCCCACCCTTATCCCTTCCTCTATGTTTTAAATTCCATTCAAATCTGTCTACTTTTCTCCATTTCTACCATCACCACCCTGATCTAAGCAGTTATCTCTCACCTGAATTACTGCAAAAGCTTTCCCTCTGGTTTGCTTGATCCACTCATATTTCTGTAGCCCATTGGAGCCACAGTGCTCTTCAGCTATATTGGTCTTTTAATTTTCCAAAGTCACATTGCTCCTTGGTCCCTTAGGGCCTTCAAGTATCGTGTTCCCTGGAAAGACAATGTTTCACACTACTATCCCACCCAGCCATGGCCTAGATAATACCTATATGTCCTTCACATTTCAGTTAAAAACTTCACTTCCTCACATAACTGGTTTTCCTGACCCAATTCCTCATGCACCACCACCACCACCACCACCAAAGACTAGTTTAGTTCTATTTCATAATACCTGTACCAGTCCCTCTCAACTGGTTCTGAAAGTCAAATCCTAATGCCTTAAGTAAGGCACACATTGTATCTATGAATTAACTTCTCTAGGCTGGTACTAGTTATGTGCCAGTCTTAAGGGAACTGAGAAAATAGTCAAATCTTTGCCTTTAGCATCTAAGTCTCTCCTGGAATCCCAGCTAAGAAAGGCTGGTTGGTACTTGAATTTCATAGCATTTCAGTTTGTGACTATTTATCTGATTATTTGATTTTCACCCACCTGGTTGTAAGGTAAATATGTAATAGTAGGTTATGTGGCTGTTTTACTCACCGTTCAGTGTTCAGTGCTTAATACAGTGGTAACACAAGGTCTGTGCTCAATAAGTACTTGTTAAACAAATGGCTGAAATGTTGATAATTGCTACTGTATTATTATTACAAGAAAAATATTTTGGGGGTGCCTAGGTGCCTCAGTTAGTTGTCCAATTCTTGATTTCGACTCAGGTTATGATCCCAGGGTTGTGGCCTTGAGCCCCACATCAGGCTCCATGCTGAGCTTGGAGCCTGCTTGAGATTCTCTCTCTCTCAGGGCAACCTGGGCTCACTCTGTTAAGTAGCTGACTTTTGATTTCAGCTCAGGTCATAATCTCACAATTCGTGAGTTCAAGTCCCACATTGGGCTCTGTGCTGACAGTACGGAGCCTGCTTTGGATTCTCTCCCTGTCTCTCTGCCCCTCCCCTGCTCATGCTCACTCTCTCCTCTCTCTCTCTCTCTCTCTCTCTCTCTCTCTCACCGTCCCTCCTTCCCTTTTTCTCCTTTTGCCCCTCTCTACCACTTGTGTTCTCTCTCTCTCAAAAAAAAAAAAAAAAAAAGAAAGGAAAAAAAAGAAAAAAGTTTGAAGTATATATGTTAACTCAGTGATTGTACACTCTAGGTAGTAGGAACACGGAGTTCCCTAATTCTCAAAATTTGTACATCTCAAAAGCAAAAAGGAAGTTAGTGTTAATTCAGACACACAGAGAAAGAATAAAAACCAAAAAACTCTCAAATCATAAAGATTTTGAAGAAATCTTTTGAAGAAAATATATTTTATATGATACCATAAAAGAAAATAAGAAGTCAACATATCTTATCCCCTTTTTCTTTTAGTCAGTAAACCTTTATGTCTTAGTATTGAAAATATCAGGGTGACTTAAAATCACATTTATTCTATAAATATACTCTATATAATGAAATATTAAATAACATAAATCATATTAATAAGCTGATTTTGTGGTATCTTGATTTTTTAGTGAAAGTGTATCTTAGTTTTATTGCATTTTTTAAAAATGATTGGTAATAATGGGACACTGGGTTGGCTCAGTTGTTTCAGTGTCCTGTTTTGGCTCAGGTCATGATCTTATGGCTCATGGGTTCAAGCCCCGCGTCAGGCTTTGTGCTGACAGCATGAAGCCTGCTTCGGATTCTCTGTCACCCTCTCTCTCGGCCCATCCCCTGCTTGTGTGCATGCTCTCTCTCTCTCTGTCTCTCTCTCTCTCTCTCTCAAAAAAAAAAAAAAAAAAAATGGGGCACCTGGGTGGCTCAGTCAGTTAAGCATCCTACTCTTGGTTTCAGCTCAGGTCACGATCCCACAGTTTGTAAGTTTAAGCCCCGCATCGGGCTCTGTGCCGATGGTGCGGAGCCTGCTTGGGATTCTCTCTCTTGCCCTCTGTCAATGCCCCTCCCCTGCTTGTGCTCACTCTCTTTCAAAAAAAAATAAACTAAAAAAAAAAAAAAATTCCTAGAACAACATAGGGGAATGCTTAACTTTGGACCAAAGAAAAATTCACAGTAGGATTTATAATTCTACCATAGAAAAAGAAAAGACATACTTCCTGAAGTTATCCATGGCCAAGATTATTGTCTCATAACCTTCCTCTTAAAAGAAGTAGGAGGTTAGGGGCACTTGGGTGGCTCAATTGGTTCAGCATCAACTCTTGGTTTGGGTTCAAGTCATGATCTCACAGCTGGTGAGTTCAAGCTGTGCATCAGGCTGTGTGCTGACGGCAGGGAGCCTGCTTGGGATTCTGTCCTCCCCCCCCCTTTCTGCCCCTCCACTGCTCTTGCTTTCTCTCTCTCAAAAATAAACACTAAAAAATATTTTTTAAAAATCTGTACTTTAAAGAACTGATTGATGATAGATTTTTGTCTCTGAGGTAGGCATATATGGTACGTTTGCGATCCTTTTGTTTCTAAACTGTGTACTTCAGTACAGTGGTAGTAGTCTTGCTCAATTCATAAGTAGGTATTTCAGGAAAACAAAGATTTCTTGGCCAAATAATTTGGGAAAGGTTTCACGTGACATTCCTAGAATACTAGAAGTTCTAAGAAGTCTTGCATTAAAAAATGTAGTGTATCAGGTGTTGTCTACTTGATTTTGTCATGTAAATCATCATTTAGGGACTACTGTTAGATAAATTGAACTCAGAATGAAGTATTTATGCCTTATTTATTCTAGAGTACACTCTGTCTTTTTTGTGGGTTATGGGTAGCATTCTTTATTTCACAGTTTAACAAGTTTCTTAATAAGTTTTTGTTTAAACCATGAATGAAGGGAAGGAAAGAAATTATTTATCTGTATTATCTTGAGCATTTGCTCTGTGTCATGCTAGGAAGTTTATGAAGGAAGCTAAGGTTGTAGTCACTGGTCTTAAAATTCATTTGAAGAAATGAGGCTTCAGGATGAACAAAATAAGGGAGTTTATGAAATGCTTCTTGGTATGATACATGTTACCTGTTGATATACTTGTTAGCCTCCTTTTATAGTTGTAATGGGAAAATAGAAAAATTGCTGTCTTTATATGGCCAAATATTTGATATTCTTTATAGATTTATAATTACACTTTTTTTACTTTCTTTTTTTATATCCTTAGCACTTCACAACACAGTTACTTCTTAACGTTCATGTTGGCTAAGAGCTTTTCATTATACAACAGGCTGGTGGAGGCTTTTAATATTATTACCTCTGTAACTGTAACAAAGCAGAAATAGAAGAAAGTAAGAACTGAAAGGACACTAAGGATAGTTGATCTGAAAGCTTTAAGATAATATTTTCAGATGCATTTAGAAAATACAAAGGAAACATAAAAAAAAGTTAATATTTTCATGATTTCAAAAAATCAAAGGATTTCTTATTGATTTTCTCTGTTCCATAAATATTTATGTAGGTCTTACTGCATATAAGTTATTGTAGTACACAAAGGTGCTTTAGATACTGATCCTTTATTTAAGAAAACTGAATAGGAGGAAGATTTACCAAAAACAACTATGATGAGTAGAGCTAGATCTCTTTCAGAGGAGAAAGAGGGAACTTTTGACTAGAAGAATTGCAGGAAGCTTCCTAGAGGGTGACATTTGAGCTGGATTTTAAAGAATTAGTGATATTCAGACCAACAAGAGAAAGTAAAGAAGGACCTTACAAATGAGAGGGAGTATTCTATCAAAATGCAGAAGCGGAGGAAGATGGCGGCGTAGGAGGACGCTGGGCTCACCGCGCGTCCTGCTGATCACTTAGATTCCACCTACACCTGCCTAAATAACCCAGAAAACCACCAGAGGATTAGCAGAACGGAGTCGCCGGAGCCAAGCGCAGACGAGAGGCCCACGGAAGAGGGTAGGAAGGGCGGCGAGGCTGTGCGCGCTCCACGGACTGGCGGGAGGGAGCCGGGGCGGAGGGGCGGCTCGCCGGCCAAGCAGAGCCCCCGAGTCTGGCTGGCAAAAAGCGGAGGGGCCTGACGGACTGTGTTCCGACAGCAAGCGCGACTTAGCGGCTGGGAGGTCATAAGTTAACAGCTCTGCTCAGAAAGCGGGAAGGCTGGAGGACAAAGGGAAGGAAAGCTGCTGAGCCCCCAGACGACAGAGCTCAGTTTGGTGGGGAACAAAGGCGCTCGCCAGCGCCATCTTCCCCGCCCATCCCCCAGCCAAAATCCCAAAGAGAACCAGTTCCTGCCAGGGAACTTGCTCGCTCCGCGCAAACACCCAACTCTGCGCTTCTGCACCAGCGTCTAAGACGCCAGATCCCCAGCATCACAAGCCTGGCAGTGTGCAAGTAGCCCAGACAGGCCACCCCACCCCACAGTGAATCCCGCCCCTAGGAGAGGGGAAGAGAAGGCACGCACCAGTCTGACTGTGGCCCCAGCGGTGGGCTGGGGGCAGACATCAGGTCTGACTGCGGCTCCGCCCACCAACTCCAGTTATACACCACAGCACAGGGGAAGTGCCCTGCAGGTCCTCACCACGCCAGGGACTATCCAAAATGACCAAGCGGAAGAATTCCCCTCAGAAGAATCTCCAGGAAATAACAACAGCTAATGAGCTGATCAAAAAGGATTTAAATAATCTAACAGAAAGTGAATTTAGAATAATAGTCATAAAATTAATCGCTGGGCTTGAAAACAGTATAGCTGACAGCAGAGAATCTCTTGCTACAGAGATCAAGGGACTAAGGAACAGTCACGAGGAGCTGAAAAACGCTTTAAATGAAATGCATAACAAAATGGAAACCACCACAGCTCGGATTGAAGAGGCAGAGGAGAGAATAGGTGAACTAGAAGATAAAGTTATGGAAAAAGAGGAAGCTGAGAAAAAGAGAGAGAAAAAAATCCAGGAGTATGAGGGGAAAATTAGAGAACTAAGTGATACACTAAAAAGAAATAATATACGCATCATTGGTATCCCAGAGGAGGAAGAGAGAGGGAAAGGTGCTGAAGGGGTACTTGAAGAAATAATAGCTGAGAACTTCCCTGAAGTGGGGAAGGAAAAAGGCATTGAAATCCAAGAGGCACAGAGAACTCCCTTCAGACG
>NW_024412406.1:4343939-4346765 GCF_014898765.1 Herpailurus yagouaroundi
GAGGGGCAGAGAGAGAGGGAGACACAGAATCGGAAACAGGCTCCAGGCTCTGAGCCATCAGCCCAGAGCCCGACGCGGGGCTCGAACTCACGGACCGTGAGATCGTGACCTGGCTGAAGTCGGACGCTTAACCGACTGCGCCACACAGGCGCCCCTGAAAAAAATTTTAAATAAAATATACATTTTGAGATAAATGGCACATTTAGCTATTAAATTACTAGTTTTTTTTTTAATTGTGAAGTGTAAACAGATACATAACTATGAAAGAACATAAAATATAATAGTAAATAGAAGATGAAAGGTCAGCCAATGAAATAATTTTTTTATAAGTTTGAAAATACAGTAAAATGCTTAAAGCTTTTTTTAGAGTATAGGAGGAAGAGATCAAGTTATAGGGCAAATTTGCTCTAATAATAAAAAATGCTGAGGGATACTGTCTGTGGTCTCTGTATCTTCATGTTAAGTCAACAACTGATCTCAATTTTAAAATAGAGTTTTCCCAGGTGTATGGTTGGCTCATTCACAAGCATCCAACTCTTGATTTCAGCTCAGATCATGATCTCACAAATGAGATTGAGTTCTGCACTGACAGCACGGAACCTGCTTGGGATTCTCTTTCTTCCTCTTTTTCTGCCTCTCCCCCACTCGAGTGCTCTCTGTCTCAAAATAAATAAATGGATATTTTAAAAAAATAAAATAGAGTTTTCCCAAACATACCTGAAAGCTATTCTAGATAATAAAGGGAATAGAAAGGTACAGAGTCTTTTTTTTTTTTATTTTTATTTTTTTAACGTTTATTGATTATTGAGAGACCGAGAGTGAGCAGAGGAGGGGCAGAGAAAGAGGGAGACACAGAATCTGAAGCAGGCTCCAGGCTCTGAGCTGTCCTCACAGAGCCCGACACAGGGCTCAAACTCACAAACTGTGAGATCATGACCTGAGCTGAAGTTGGACGCTTAACCCACTGAGCCACCCAGGCGCCCCTGTACAGAGTCTTTCTTTACCTTTTAATTCCAGATTGTTGCATTTTTCTTAGTCAAATAGATTTCTCTCTCTCTTTAAGTTTATTTATTTGAGAGAGAGCACAAGTAGGAGAGGAGCAGAGAGAGAGGGAGAGAAAGAGAAACGCAAGCAGGCTCTGCACTGTGCCAATGCACGGCTCAAACTCACTAACTGTGAGATCATGACCTGATCTGAGATCAGACAGTTAACTGGCTGAGCCACCCAGGCACCCCCAAATAGGTTTCTCTTTTATCCTAATGTTTGTCCTACCTTTATTACCATGGCCAAATGGAAGCAAAAGTAGTAAAGATTGAATACAGATTGGGAGCTGTATTGAACCTATCAGTCCGTGAACAAGGGGGGGAAAAAGTAAAATGTTTTTCCTTGGAAACTGACTTCTATTTTATTTATAAGCATTTAATAATATAGACTCTTTGATATTTATGTTTTATTTGAATTCATTTGATTCATTCACGAATCATACATTGATGGGGTGCCTGGGTGGCTCAGTGGGTGGCTCAGGTGGCTTAGAAACTCCCTGGGTGGCTCACTGAGACTTTTGTCCTCTCAGTCCCAAGATCAACTTATTTCGGTTGAGCATCCCAACTCTTGATTTCGGATTAGGTCGTGATCCCAGGGTCATGGAATCAAGCCTCATGTGATTCGCTCTCTTGCTCTCTTTCTCTCTTTCTGTCTTTCTGTCTGCCCCTCTCCCCAACTTGAATGCGTTCTCTGTCTCTCTCTAAAAAAATAAAGTAATAAAATAAAAATTATAGAAAAAACAAATCTTGGTTTATAACATGTAGGAAATCGCTGAGCAGAACCATGACACACATAGGCAGTCAACTATTTATCAAATCTAAATAAAGGTCTCTAGTCAGTGATTCTCAAGCAGGGGTAAGGGTTTCCTTTTCCAGAGGGAAAAGAAAAAGGTATCTGAATGCCTGAGAAGAATTGTTTTCCCAAATACTACCATCTCCCAGAGATTCTTGTGTGTCCCTCTTCCATGCAATAGTGTTTGAGCATATTGACTCCTTCTCCAACACCTGAGTCCCATTGAAACAGAAGAATTGTAGTGAACAACTGAAAAAGTATTTTATAAATCAGAGTCATAAAGCCAGTTTTAAATTTCATTTTTCTGCTACAGATTAAAGAAAGTAGGGCATAGAATATAACCTTGAACTACACTGAAAAATAACTTAGGGGATCCATTGGATTTCGTTTGAGTAGAACTCTAGAGAGCTAGAGATCATAAAGATTTTTCTCTTTTTACTGAACTGTATAAATGGACATACAATACCCCATTAGTTTCAGGTGTATATCATAGTGATTCAGTATTTTTATACATTGTTAAATGATTCCCACAGTAAGTCTGGCTACCATCTGTCACTACAAAGTTACTGCATTGTTACTGACCATATTCCCTATGGTGTACATTAGGTGAAGGGGATTAAGAGGTACAAATTTTCAGTTATAAAATAAGTGATGGGGATGTACTATAGATCATAAAGATGTTTAGGGAAGGAGAATGAAATAGAATAGCCACTCCGAAAAAGATTTCTACAGCTGGGTACATTGTCAACATCACTGTTGATCTTGGGCTAAATTTCTACTATAAACCAAAGGTATAAAAAGAGATACATATATTCCCTTACCTACTTTTTCTTTCCTAGCAGCAGCATTTCAGTAATTAATTTGTAATGTTACTAAAGAATGAGAAAATCTGGCTATAAGCCTATAAGAAATCAATGTCTCACATTGGGTTATCATATACTGAAAGCATTAAAAAGAAAAAAGACCCTTCTATAAACTTACGTGTACTTA
>NW_024412406.1:4346775-4350225 GCF_014898765.1 Herpailurus yagouaroundi
AAGCATTAAAAAGAAAAAAGACCCTTCTATAAACTTACGTGTACTTATCAGTCTTAAAGGCTGTTCTCAGGGTTTCATCCAGACTTTTGACCTCTCAGTCCCAAGATCAACTTATTTCCTATGGCTCATTTTTGCCTAATAGTTGGTTCTCTAATACAAATAATAGCTGGATAGAAGTATATCTAAACCAAAAGAATCTATAGTGGTCCTATTCTCTTTTCTGTTAGACCAACTGCAATATTCTAGAGGCCTTGGTTAAAGGATGACAGACAAATTGAATGCGGTCTGAGAGAAGTGACCAGCAAGGGGAAAGAATCCAAATGAACCAAAACATAACTAGGAAAGAATTTAAATGTAGAAAAAGGCACATATATTCACTCAGAAGACAGATTTAAGGTCTTGTGACCTTGTATGAGTCATTTTAACTCTCTGAACTTTGGTATCATTTATAAAATGGAAATGCAATGCCTGTCCTCACCTCAAATGATTATTGTGAAAATTAAACAAAACAGAGTATGAGAGAGCCCTGTGTGTGCAATGAACTTTGAAAGTATTAAGAATGATAACCATGTGGCATGATGGGTATGTTAATTAGCTTGATTGTAGTTCGCAATTCACAATGTGTACTTAAATCGAGTTGTCCACCTTAAATATATACAGTTAGTTGTCAGTTACACCTCAGTAAAATGGAGGAAAAAATGTTGCCTCCATGAATGCAGAGACCATATAGGCTTTAAGTACTCAATAAATTGTGTACAGGTTAAAAGAAAAGAAGATATTAGTGTATTAGTATTGTTTTGGAAAAATATAAGGTTAGAGGAAAGATAACATTTTTTACATTCTGTTAGGGTTATCATGTGAAAGAGGACTTAGATTTACCCTGAATGGCTCAAAAGCACAACTGCGATTCATTGAATAGAAGCTGCAGGGAGTAAAAGCCCAGCTCAGGGAAAAAAAAATAATTCTCTAATTTTCAGTATTTTTCAAGCATAAGATGGTTTATTCTAAGAGGTGGAATGTTCTCTAAACCTGGAGGTGTTTAGGTATACTCCTGGCTGAACACATGTAAAGGATAGAAAGCATACTATGGATCACATCTTTTAGAAAGCAACTAGATCACGTTTAAGATCCTTTCCATCTGTATGATTTCATGATTATGAGTACTCAGCTTTTTTTCTCCGTTTCCCTGAATGTGTGTCCTTTACTACCTGTATGGTCAAGATTTTATACTCCACAAATTTACTCCTCTTTGGAGTCTTCTGGATCATTTTCTTAACACCGCTTCTTTATATTAATTCATAGTGCTTTTTCTTTTGGAAAGCTTTCACTGTTCCATTTAGCTCTTCATGACCATCCCCTGTCATCAACCTGTCTCACCTGCATGAACCCCAGCATTCCATTCCCTTCTCAGCATATGGGTGACATCTCCTGACATCTCCTTTATGCAGCACATCAAAAAATCATATTTCCCATATTACAGTTGCCTCTTGAGCAACACGGGTTTGAACTACATAGATCCTCTTATATGCAGATTCTTTACAGCATAGTACTATAAATGTATTTTCCTTATGATTTTCTTAATAACATTTTCCTTTCTCTAGCTTTATTGTAAAAATATAGTATATAATATAATATACAATGTATGTGTCAGTTGACCATTTATGTTATTGGTAAAGCTTCCAGTCAACAGTAGGCTATTAGTAGTTAAGTTTTTGGAGAGTCAAAAGATACGTGCAGATTTTCATCTGCACAGGGAGTCAGCACCCTTAACCCCTGTATGATTGAAGGGTCAACTGTATTTCATTATTTTGAAATTTATGGTAATTCAAAAATGAGTTCAGAGTTTTTTTCTCTTAAACTCTTTAGGGAAAATATTTAACTAAATTAGTGTAGTAAACATGATTGCAACAAAAATCTTTAACTTGTTTTAGAGTAAATACTTTTTAGTTGCTTTAGAAGCATCTCCTGAGGAAGAAACAAAGTATAAATTAGAAATAGTATTTCTTCATAACAAGATCATGACATTTTTAGACTACTTTAAATTGATATTGTTTTGGAAGTAATACTGTTTCTATTCATCATTTAGGTTGGTCTCTTATACCATTATTTTGACTTATATTTTATGTGTCTTGCAGTTTTTATATAGCATGAATTCATAATCTCTATCTTCATAAGATCTTAGAAAATGACTTAAAGTCTTTGTATCTTTTATAGATTTTATGTTTGTATATGGTGTTTATGTAAAAACATATAAACCAACTTGCTGCTTTTAGTATATACGCAAAACCGATTTGTTTAAAACACTGTAATGGCTTCAAAGTAACACTTGCTTTTTGCTCTCTTTTGTAAACTTATTTGTACCCCAGCTTATTTTTTTTTCCCCTTTGAAAAGCCTCGCAGTGAGAGAATTTCTTTGTCTGGATGATCCGCCAGGTCCATTTGATAGCCTAGAAGAAAGCAGGGTAAGTGGTGTATTACATATCACATGGAAAGAGGAACAAATAATACAGTACAATAACCACATTGTTTCTTGAATGGAATAGCAAATAGCAAAATATTATAATTTCAGACCTTTGTAGTTTTAACACAGAAAGCTTTTAATGTTTGAGTCAAAGGTTTCTTTCATTGAAATACATGAACCAGTTCAGTGAAAAAATAAAAATTCATACATGCCATGCCATCAATGAAGCTCTAAAACTAAACGTTGCATTTTTCTCCTTATTTTTACTATTTCAAAAGAAAAGAAAATCATCCAGAAATTTATTTTACTACATTTAAAAGTACTATTTGTATGCCAAGCTTCTAAATATCAAAAATAAAGAACCTACAACTAAAATCAATTAAAACTTACCTTCAGAAGTAGAAGTTATTCTCTGTTGTCAATTCAACTCAACCTTGATGCTACTCAAATTACTTTAATTCATGTGTTAGATAGCAGCCTATTTCTTGAAGCAGTTGGCCAGATGCACAAAATAGATATGGTAATAATAGATTAGGAAGGACTTTATGCAAGTTTTTTTCCCCAACTGTTCAATGGCACTTAAATGGAACAGATTTAATTGGTAGATTTGTAATGTTTTTTGGTTAAACTGAGTCTGTTCTTTATATTAGAGTGAATGCCATCGCTTTTTGGAAACAGCTTTATTGAGGTAAAAGTTTCAGCATAAAATTAACTATTTGCTATTCCATTGTAAAAGTACAATTTAATAATTTTTAGTACATTTATAGAAGTATGCCACCATCTCCATATCCAATTTCAGAAATTCCCATCTTTTTGACAAAAATTCCCTACAAGCCATTTTGCAGTCAGTCCATACTCCCAGCTCCAGACAACTATTGATCTGATTTCAGTTTCTACAACTTTATCTGTTCTGGATATTTTTTATGTGAATAGAGTCATAGTGTGTGTGTGTGTGTGTGTGTGTGTGTGTGTGTGTGTGTGTGTGTGTG